>NW_025205651.1:0-2494 GCF_004010195.1 Chiloscyllium plagiosum | reverse complement strand
ACACATACAGACACAATGCACCAACACACAGACACACACACACACAGACATACACAGAGACACACAGAGACACACATATGAATAGACACAAACACATACACACGCACAGACATAATACACCAACACACAGACACGCCCACAGACAGGCACAATACACCGACAGACAGATAGACACACACACACTGACGGACTCTCTCCCACTGACACAAAACCCCAGTCTATTGGAAGGTTAGACTTGGAGCAATACCTTGCTGAGGTCAACAAACTTCTGTGGTACAGTGGAAATGTCCTGCCTCTGAGCCAGCAAGCCCCCTGCTCCAGAGGTACACAAAAACATCTCTCAAACAGTTGGTTAGAAAATGTGCCTAATAACAATGTCCTTTGGTCAGCAATCTTGAATGTGCTCAGAAGTGGCAGTGTTGCCTCTCTCTCAGTCGATTATAAAATGACAGATGACTGTGAGCGAGGTCACAGTAGATTTAATAGTTTTAATATTTTACTGTCTCGCCTGGATTTCTCGTTGTCATATATCCTGCCTCTAAACACTGATACACATGTACCTCCTGTCTCCGAATTCACCCCAAAGGTCCAATTCATTCAGCGCTGCCAGACTCTGTTTGGGTCCCAGTCTGACAACACCTCCCTTGTAAAATCCTCACTCTTGTCTTTCAAATCGCTCTGTAGCCTTGTCTCCCTCCCCACCTTAGCTCCCTGAGCCCTCTCCCCCCCCCTCCGATTCTGGCCTTCGAAGCCTCCTCTGATTTTAATCACTGCACCATTACCTTCATCAGCCTAGGCTCCTAACTCTGGGATTCCCTCCCTAAGCCTTCCACCTTACAGACACTTTTCAAAGTCGACATCTTTGACCAAGCGTTTGGGTGCCTGTCCCAGTATCTCCTTCCATGGCACACTGTCAAGTTTTCATAGAGTCAGAGAGATGTACAGCACGGAAACAGACCCTTCGGTCCAACCCGTCCATGCCGACTAGATGTCCTAACCTAATCTAATCCCATTTGCCAGCACTTGGCCCATATCCCTCCAAACCCTTCCTATTCATATACCCATCCAGATGCCTTTTAAATGTTGTAATTGTACCAGCCTCCACCACTTCCTCTGGCAGCTCATTCCATACACGGACCACCCTCTTTGTGAAAAAGTTGCCCCTTAGGTCTCTTTTATATCTTTTCTGTCTCACTCTAAGCCTATGCTCTGTAGTTTTAGACTCCCCCACTCTGGGGAAAAGACCTTGTCTGTTCACCCTATTCATGCCCCTCATGATTTTATAAACCTCTATGAGGTCTCCCCTCAGCCTCCAACACTCCAGGGAAAACAGCCCCAGTCTCTTCACACTCTCCCTCTAGCTCAAACCCTCCAGCCCGGCAACATCCTTGTAAATGTATTCTGTACCTTTTCACATTTAACAACATCCATCCTGTAGCAGGGAGCCCAGAATTGAATGCTGCAGCGGCTTGACCAATGTCCTATACAGCCACAACATGATATCTCACTGACCAATAAAGGCAAGTATACCAAAGACACTCTTCACTGTCCTGTCTACCTGCGACTCCACTTTCAAGGAACTATGAGCCTTTTCTCTTGGTTCGGCAACGCTCCCCAGGACTTTACCATCAAGTGCGTAGGTCCTGCCCTGACTTACCTTTTCAAAATGCAACACCTCACATCTATCTCCATCTGCCACTCCTCAGCCCATTGGCCCATCTGATGAACGTCCCCATTGTGCTCTGAGGTTATCTCCTTGGCTGTCCAAGAATGTTGGTATAATCAAAAATCTTACAAACCACACCTCCTGCGTGCACATCCGAATCATTGACATAAATGATTGACAGCGTTGCTCTGACGTGGCTTGGGAGTGGCTCAAAGACACCATCCAAATGCACGTCGCAGTCAATGTCCACAGCCCAGTATTCAGACTGCATCCCCCCCCCCACCTCAGGGGTTTCAGATAAACCTGCAGATAAACCACTACTTTCCCGTTTGGGAAAGGGGGATACAAAAGGAGCTATTCGAGGTTGGGGTTTGCTGAAGTCAGTGCATTAGAACCTCGATTATCCAAATGATTGATTATCTGAACGATCGATTGTCCGAACGAAACAGTATTTTATTCAGATAATCGATCGTTCAGATAACCAGAGACAAGCGGTAATTTATGAGTGCCAATTATTCGAACATTTCCTGGTTATCCAGCAATGCACGCCATAATGCTGTTTACCCCATAACCAAATGCTGAGTTACCTAATGCCATTTTTACAGGACCTTGAGATCTTGTTCCGATAATCCAAAATTCAGATAATTGATGTTCCGATAATCGAGGTTCTACTGTAGATGTGGAGCTGGAAGAGCACAGCAGGTCTGACAGCATCCGAGGAGCAGGAATGTCAACGTTTCAGCTGGCAGTGTTGACTCTCCTGCCCCTCGGATGCTGTCTGACCTGTTGTATTCTTCCAGCTCCACATCTATTGACTCTCACTCCCGG
>NW_025205650.1:7045-10748 GCF_004010195.1 Chiloscyllium plagiosum | reverse complement strand
GTAGTGGAGGAACTCGATTGTGGCCCAGACGCGAGAATGATAAAGACCAGGTGTTCCATAACAAAACCCGGGGCGGTTCGACAGCCGATACTGAGCTGTTAGCATAAAATACCAGAAAATATTCTTCAAACAGCTGAGCACAATTACTGCTCCCAGAACCAGAGCCGCTGTTTTCTCACTGCAATATTTACTTTTCAGATTCTGGCAACAAATGGCCACAAAGCGATCAAAAGTGAAAGTGACAGTGAACCAGACAGAACAGTCAGTGGCTGCATACGCGAGGACGGCATGGATATTACACAAGGGAATGGACTTCAGGAAATAAAACTATTTCGGATAAAGAATGGGAATATGTCTCAATATCAGTTCGAAGATAATGACCAGTAGATCCGCTACTGCCATGGCCCCCAGGTAACGTCTTACACATGGAGATAATCCACAATCTTCACAAAGTAGGATGTAGATCGTCACTACGTTAACTGTGAGGATGGAAAACAAGCAAATTATGTAAAAGCATAGGAACAGGTAGTTTCAAAAACATTCCCACACACTTGATCACTCGAGAGCAGAGACAGGTCACTTCTCTCTACTTCTTAAAACGTTGTCGTCCTGAAGAATTCTCTCCCAATTCTTTGAAGACAATTGGAGGTTGGAAATTTCCGTCTATTCGTCTAAATTGTGTTCGACCCTTTGTCGTGAAAAAATGCAAACGAAGGGAAAGTGCATTCACCACTTTAACTGCCTGAGAGAATTTCGAAACATTGTCTCCTACTACCGAGAATGGAATACCTTCTTAGTGAAATTTGTTCATTTCACCAATGTCGAGTCGTCCACAAATAATGGCAGTTATTGAATGGTCTGGAGAATGCCAGTTATAAAATCTTGTGTGGAACATCTGGGTACAGAAGATTACGGAGAACATCGGGTACAGAATGTTCCAGAGAATGTCAGTTGTGGAATATTCTGGAGAATGTCAGTTATACAACTTTCCTGGGAATATCTGTAATAGAATGTTCCAGGGAATGACGGTTACAGAACGTTTCGAGAAAAGCCAAATACAGGCTTTTCTGAGAAATGTCGGGAACAGAGTGCTCTGGAGACTTTTAGTTACAAAATGTTCTGTAGGACGGCAGTTATAGAATATTTCAGGAATGTCGGGTGCAGAACATTCTGTGGAACGTCGAGTGTAGAATGTTTTGGGGAATGTCCGGTCTAGAATGTTCTGTTGAATGTCAGGAATAGAAAGTTCTGGAGAATGTAGGTTATAAAATATTCCAGGGAATGTACGTCTGTAATGCTCCAAACAATGTCGGTTACAGATTGTTCCGGGGAATATCAGGTACGGAATATTCCGGAGAATGTTGGGACCAGAATATTTCGGTGAATTTTCGGAAGATAATGTTCCAGGGAATGTCAATTACACAATGTATCGGAGAGTGTTAGGGACATAATGTTCCAGAGAATGTCGGTTGTAAAATGATCCAGTGAATGTCTGTTTCAGAATGTTCTAGAGAATGTCGGTTATAGAAAGTCATGGCGTCATAAGAATCCACATCACAAAGGCCCCACTACCCATAAAATTTGGTGAGACCCACTTAGCCGTCATGGTACGAAGCTCTCTCCAAACTAAAATCAACAGGCACTTTGTTCACAAAATGAATAACATAAAGATCATAGTTCAAACATTTCATGTAAGATCCACTTACATGATTAAGCAGATGTAACCCGTTATTCAGGTGTTCCCTCCACCTCTTTCTTCAGTTCTATCCAACACTCCCAGCTCTTTGTGGGCGGCACGGTGGCACAGTGGTTAGCACTGCTGCCTCACAGCGCCAGAGACCCGGGTTCAATTCCCGCCTCAGGCGACTGACTGTGTGGAGTTTGCACGTTCTCCCCGAGACTGCGTGGGTTTTCTCCGGGTGCTCTGGTTTCCTCCCACAGTCCAAAGATGTGCAGGTCTCCCAGCTCTAAAATATATTTGATATCCAGTTCCCAAAATCATTTTCCATTTGTCATGTCTCTCTAATGTCATTAAATCATAAACATTTCCCTCAATGCATGCACTGATTTCCTCAATCTGGTTTGAGAATGCCACACACATTCAGAAAGAGCACCTTTCCTTCAACTTTTTAATCCATTATTCCCTGCTCCATTGTTCCTTTATTTCTCACATTGAACCGGTCAAAAGCAGCCTGACATTGTCATACGCACAGAACCTGATGTGATAGGGAATGTCTCATTCAGCCCAATCACCATATCTGGGTATATTCTGACCCACTGGCAGGGCGGACCCACCAGTGGTGGGGTCACCCTGGGTTACAATTCGGAAAGGAATTCCCCTGGAATTCCCCAACATGGATTGCATAACCCAGAAAATGTCATGGTAACAGGTTAGAGATGGTCAAGAAAATCGCCGGATAATGTACATCTACTGCCATCCACACCACCTCGCCGTAATAAATCAGATCCCCTCGTGGTTGAATACAAATTGAAGGAAGCACTGAGGGTGACACGGACAAAGTACATACTCTGGAGTTGGGACTCCCATGTCCATAATCAAGAGTAGCTCCACATGCCCACCACTCTGAGCATGTCGAGGCCTCAAATGAACAGCAGCCAGACTATTGGGCATGATGGGGAAACCAGCAAGAGGGAAACAATCTCATCAAACAGTTTGCCACATACAGTCCTGGCGGAGTGAAAGTCACAGCCACGTATAGAAGATACCGCTCACTGTGTTATATCAAGAAGGGAGTACTTTGAAAGGACAGATCAAACGGAAACCAGGTATTTATCATATCGGGAGAAGTGGTCAGTTCACTGATTATTCTAAAATGTTCAGCAAATTTCACAAGTACACTATATTGAAGCAGGCTATTCAGCCCATGAAGAGTTTTAATCAGGAACAGAATGAGCTTCTTACCTCAGCAATTGGAGCATATCGATGAATCTCTCATGCCTGTTGCATAGGAAGCTGAATTGATCATTCAGGCTTTCAAAGCTGTTGCACATGTATACGAAAGGACTGGTTATTGACGGGAAGCAGGGATACATTAGCCTCTACCAGTTTAACACAAATGTATGGCCATAAATAAAGTGACCAGTGCGGGAAGCTGAAATATTTGCAAAACTATGTTAAACACTAAACAAACAGTTCTTCCTAGCCATATCGGGAATTAAAGACGGTAAGTAGCAAAAACTTTCATGCACATACCCCTACACTCCAGATTCATCAACCGTTCCAGAATCTTCTTCGGCCTCGGGAAACTGACGGACGCCATTAACCACGTGGCCGCTAAGCAGCCGCCGCCGCGAACCATGACGTCACGTCCGCCCCCACCGACCATGCAGCCTCCGCGATCGCCGCCCAGACAACCGCCTCCACGATCGTGAGGAAAACCATCGCCGACATATTCGCGGCCTCCGCGGGTCCACAACCACCGGGAACAACACCGTTTCCGCCGTCGACGCAGCCACTTCCGCCCCCGGAGTTGCCGTCGCCATACCTACTTCCGCCCCCAGTGACGTCACTCACCTGCAGAAAGAATACGCCGCATGTTTCTCCGCCCCCACGCCGATTTCCGCCCCCGCTCCGACCTCTGCCCCTGCGCCGATCCCCGCCCCCGCGCCGGTCCCCGCCACCGGGCCGATCCCGCACCCGCGCCGATCTCCGCCCCCGGGCCGATCCCCGTCCTTTCCTAAC
>NW_025205650.1:2296-3069 GCF_004010195.1 Chiloscyllium plagiosum | reverse complement strand
ACCCAGACTGGGCACCAAGAGCTGCCCAGATTCGGGGCGGCACGGTGGCTCAGTGGTTAGCACTGCTCCCTCACAGCGTCAGGGACCTTGGTTCAATTCCGGCCTCGGGCAACTGCCTGTCTATAGTTGCACATTCTCCCTGCATCTGTGTAGGATTCTTCTGGGTGCTCCAGTTTCGTCCCACAGTCTGAAGATGTGTAGGTTAGGTGAATTGACCATGCTAAATTTTCTGTAACCCTCAGTGCAGGGTTAAATGAGTGGTTTGCTCTTCGGAGGGTTGGTGTGAACTTGGGCCGAAGGCCCTGTTTCAGACTTTAGGGAATCAAATCTAATCTAATCATCAGACAACAGCAGTACAACTGTATCTGGGTCCGCCTGAATAAATCACCCTGGGAGGTATTGAGATGACATTTTATTATACTTCCACTCTCTTTCATAGTTTTTGATGGACTCTTTCAAACCAAAGTGAGAATGCATTGTTAAGTCTGGAAACCAACCCAATGCCAGCATACGGCCATGTTCATCTCATTCCCTTAATATCCTGGGGGGAGCATTGCAAGGAATCGGACAAAATTTATCCGAGTCGTCAAAGTCATTCTTTTAAATGGAAACAACCACGAAGTGTCTTAAAGATAGTGGCAGAGTAGGAATTTTCCAGCAGGTGCTCCTCTGCTCGGCCTGTTATTCTTTTTCTATTTTCCTTTTTTTTTGTTTTCTGAAGTGTATTTTTTTCAAAAGTTTAAATTTTTAAGCTTATTCAGATGGGAATGGGG
>NW_025205650.1:0-1310 GCF_004010195.1 Chiloscyllium plagiosum | reverse complement strand
ACACATAAATACACTAAACATATATATAGAGAAAGGCAAGCCAAACACAGATACATACACACACACACACACACACACACACACACACACACTAACACAACCAAAAGCACGCAGATACTTCAGACTTCCAGCTACTCAAGCTGGAATACCTTACCATTCAATAAATTCATGGCTGATTTGATCTAGACCTCAACTTTAGTTCTCCTTGGGAAATAAGGCAGGGAATGTCACTGAGCTATTTGAGTGACAAAACTTTGGGACCAGTAACTCTAATTCTATTAGTTTGAAACTAGTTATGGAGAAGTATAGACTTGATCCACTATTAATGTTTTGAATTATGGCACGGCCCATTTTGATGGCTTTAAGCAGGAACTTGCAAAAGATGTTGTGGTGAAAGCTGTTCACAGGCAAAGGGACGTCTGCCAAGTAGAGCCGTTCAAAAGCGAGATAACAAGAGTTCAGGGACAGCATGTGCCTGTGAGTATGAGGGGCAATGCTACCAGTAGTAGGGAACAGTACATGAAAGGGGCTATTGAAGCTCCAGTCAAGAAAAAAAGGAGGTATATATCATGTATAGGCAGCTGCGATCAAGCGAATCCCTTATGGAGCTTTAGAGGTGTAGAAATACACTTAAGAGGGAAATCAGGAGTGCAAAAAGAAGGCATGAGATAGTTTTGGCACGTAAGATTAAAGAGAACTGAAAGCGAGTCTACAAATAGGGCAGAATTGAAACTAGTGAGAGACTAGGGCCTCTTAAAACTCAAAGAACCAACTATGTGTTTTTCTAAAGGAGATTTATTAGTTGTTTATGTACTCACTTGAGGACGTTGAAAAGCTTACAAGTCTCCACGTGATGCAAGCTTACGTACAATTGTGCCCAATGGGTATATAATCTTGGTACAAAGTAGAAAATCAAAGAAAACAAGTTAAATTGTAAAGCATTGCCGTCCTTCCTATAAAAGTGGATAACACACAATTAATTGTTCAACAACACAATCCATTAGTGCTAGGCCATGCTGGGTTAGACTGCTCACATGAACTCCACATCCCCCACTCCGCTGCCACACAGCCTATTCTTGCTTGATAGGTGAGATTCCACATGAATATATAGTGGTTAGATAAGATTCAAGTCCACAATTACCCTCCGAAAGGTAACCACCTAGATCCATTTCCCTCTGACTAATGCACCTAACACAATTGACAATTTAGCATGGCAAATTCACCTGACCTCCGCATCTGCGGACTGTGTGAGGAAATCCACGCAGAGACAGGGCGAGTGTGCTTACTACACAGAGAAAGCTGCCCGTGGA
>NW_025205649.1:4206-10747 GCF_004010195.1 Chiloscyllium plagiosum | reverse complement strand
AGCAGCGGCATTTGTGTCATCGGTAAACTTACTTATACACCTTTACACTTCTTCATCTCAGTCATTTATGGAAACTATGAAGAGCAGATCCTAGAACAGATCACTGCAGGTCACCACTGGTCATCGACTGCCAGAGAGAATACTTTCTATTCACTCCCACTCGATGTCTTCTTTCAGCGTATCTAGACAGCTAAATTTCCCTTATCACATATCCTAACTTTCTGAATGAGCTTACGGTGAGGATTCTTAACAAATATCTGACTGAAATCCACTTTCACTGATCGTTATTCATCAATTTGCCACGTCACGGCTTCAAAGAACGCAAGTCTTGTGAGGCATGACATGCGCCTCACAAAACCATGCTGACTATCTTTGTTCAAATTATATTTTCCAAATATTTATGAATCCTGCATCTCAGAACACTTTGCAGTACGCTGCTTACCACAGTCGTCAGAACGATGGGTTTGTAATTCCCAGCCATTTCCCTTTGCCATTTCTTGAAAGGTGGAACAGCGTTTACCTCCTACAATCACCTGGTACTATTCCTGTTCCACTCCGGAAAAGTCCAATCCCGTGCAGAGGGAGGATGGAAAAATCAGCGCCAGAGGTGCAGCAGTGTCATTCCTTGTTGTCTTTCGATATCTTGGATATATTATGCACAGCCCTGCTGACTTAACTGTCTGGATGTTTCCCAGATTTACCAATACATTCATACTCTTGATATCAGTATGTTCAAGACTATTGCTGTGGAGCACGTTATTATCTCTGCCAAAAAGGACCCTTTCACTACTGCATACAGAAACAAAAACCTCATTTACGTCCTCTCCATCCATTCAGACTCATAGTACAATGTTCTTCCAATAATGCTGATCAACTCTACGCTCTCTTTGATCATTCGCTTATTCCTCAATTAAGTGCAAAACGTTTTTGGTTTTCCTTAACCTTCCCACCAATGCTTTCTCGTACCCCACCTAGTTCACTTCAGTTCCCTTTTGAGCTCTTTCCCAACCCGCCTGGAATCCACTAAAGGTGTGTCAGATGCTTGCTTACACAAACTTTAATAAGCTTCCTTCTTCCTCTTAACGAGAGCAGCACTTCTCTTGTCGTCCAAGGCTCCTTCATGTTAACACTCACTGCCTGTCTCATTGGGACAACATCAACCTCCTCTCTGACGTTCACCATTACTGCCACCTCCATCTACCTTTCGCACTCTCAGCTCATTTCCCACAAGCCCCACCCCCTCCCATTTAACACACGGCACCCTCGGTTCAGAGCTTCATTCCTGATAAAGGGCTTTTGCCCAAAATGTCGACTCTCCTGCTCCTTAGATGCTGCCTGACCTGCTGTGCTATTCTAGCACATCACTCTCGACTGTGGAATGCATTGTCTGGCAATTCGTGTAGACACTTTAATAGAGCAAATTCAAGAGCAGAATTGTCTGATTTTGAGATATGGCATACAGCAACAGTTGGAAAACGCAACGGAATGGTACGGGAGGAAAGAGACATCGCAAATAAGATTGCTCGAATAGCAGAGGATTTAGCACACAGTTGGAGTAAGAAGGGTAATGCGATCGTAAATGGAACTGCAGGCCAATGGCTGTTTAATGGGGCTAGAGTTGAGAATAATGTGGACTCAGTGAACCGACATTTTAAACCTTCCACAAAATACTCACCTTGTCTTCCCAATACCCCATGCGTGATCAATATCAGTACAGCCCTATTGGACACTCACTCCACCAAATGACAGTCCCAGCATTGAGTACCGTCTACGATCGCAATGCAGCCTCCTCCGAATTTAACTTTCACACTCACCAATGGAATGACGAGAAGCTGCAGAGGTGGGGAGAGTGGGTTTGGTGCCACCGTCTGTTTCCCATAAACACATACCATACCGATTGGGAACAACAGTGGCCGGGAGTTCTGTGTTGCTGGTGCCAAATCCTGGCAGTCCTTTGCTCTAATGCTGTGGTGATTAGGGTCAGGGGATATATACTGGGCATTATCAGTCATGCCAGCACACCATGATTGAATTGAAAATGATGTCAGGCAAGCCCGTATCGGAATGCCTATTATTATTTGTTTTGGGCCAACTGGTCTGCAGTCTTTTTTACCCGATTGTCTCTATCTTCAGAACCTCCCAGGAAATGGGACCAGAACCTCCTCTGTTCCCCTGAAATCTTTGCTGCCTGAATGAAGCCATGGATCAGCCGGCAGCAATGAGGGCTGCCCCAGCTCAGAGTTGAGTGATTCTGGGACGGATATGCACGCGCATTGATGGAGTAGTAGGAGATCAACGAAATGAGGAGGCGAATTAAGCACTGAATGATTCGTAGCTGAGGTAATTGCAAAGATATGTCCTGTCAAAAAGTCACTCTTTATTTATACGTGGGGACTGCTTGTCGATGATTCAGCTACCTCAGAGCACTTTGTACACCTTCAAATAACTGCTAGTTGCAATCCTGTCGAACTCCTCGTTCTATATCTCACTATTCCACTGTCCTCCACAATCTATTGCTGTGAATTACACAGTTTTGCAACCCTTTTGTAATTCATCCTCATCTTAGTTTTCAGCCTGCCATTCTCAGTTTCCTCACCTGAGGAAGCATAAGTTCTATGTTTACTTTGTGCACTGATAGACGAAAAGTACTTAATTGTTTCTTTAAGATCTTTGCAAAATGTTTGTAAGTCGCCACGTGCATAATTGTGAGTGTCCATTTCCCCTGTCCCTCTGACGTGGTCTGTTGAGCAAACTCTGACAACAGACCCTGGAACTAATACTGCATTTGGTACAGAAACATGGAAACGTTGAAGCAGAAAGGGGTCATTCAGCCTTTTGAGTCTGCTCCATCATTCTTCACGATCATGGGCGAACATTCCAACTCAACAGCCTAATTCAGCTTTGTCCTCATTATCTTCAATCCCTATCGCCCTAGGTGTTGGAGATATCCTCTTTTGAATATATTAAATATTTGGGCATCACCTACGTCGTGTGGTAATGACTTTCACAGTTTCGCTATTCAATGGATGAAGTTATGTTGCCTCTTCTTTGTCCTAAATAGTTTACCCTGAATCCTCAGCTGGTGACCCCTTGTTGTCGAGACGCACACAGGCCATCGGGATCATCATCCCTTCTATTGCTGCTAGAATTTTATGTGTCTCGGTGAAATTCCCCAATCATCCGTCTGAACCTCAATGAAAGCAATCCTAACCAAACAGCCTCTCCTCATGTTTTCCACCAGCTGTCCTCACTGCTGACTGCTACGGTCAACATAGCGAAAGTGGGGACTGCAGACGCTGGACATCGGAGTCAAGATTAGAGCGTTGCTGGAAAAGCACAGCAGGTCAGGCAGCATCCAATGAGCAGGAAAATCGACGTTTCGGCTAAAAGCCTTACATCAAGTCGATTTTCCTGCTCCTCGGATTCTACCTGACCTGCTGCACTTTCCTAGCACCACTCTAATCAAGACTCTGATTTCCATTATCTGCAGTCCTCACTTTTGCCGAGAGAAAAGTTTCTCTATTGTTATTTTATTGCACTTGCATCACCTTTCGGAATATTCCACTTTGCAGAAATCAAGGTGATTCTACCTCCAGCTGACTCTGTGAAAGCTACAGAAAAGAAAAGTTTCTCTGGATTATCAATGTTATACATTCGCACCTAACTCCCCATCTCTGCCTCGGGGAAGACAGGCTGTCTTATTTTTCTCGAACAGTGCGAGTTTCATGAATGATCCATTTCTCATCACACGTTCAGTGTCATGCCCAATTAACTTGTCGCCTTTAAGACTTAGTGGTCTGGTTAGCAGACATGATGATTTAACAAGCCATGAAACGATGTTAACTTGTTTGGTACATTACAAATCTCAATGACATGTTTTCTCATTCTTCAAAACTCAAGATTCAATTGGCCTAAAATGCTGAATTGCACGACAATGAGATTCGCCCCTGAGCTTTTGATTTAATTTAGTAAACTCTCAGCAGCAGATCACGCAGGTTCAGAATAATGATCGAGAACTGCCATGCATTTTTAGCTTCACCATGATTTATATTATAAAAGATGCTGAGTACTTAATTTTTTGTATTTGTTTTCGCATGATCAGCTATGCAATTGGTAAGGAATCCGATGTCCAGCATCTGCAGTCCTCACGTCTCCTTTATGACTGACAAAGACAGACGTATGTCAGTGTCTCACTGCTCACCCTCGAATTTTAAAGTTGAAGTTCTTCTTTCCGACGCTTCATTGTTTATGTGACAGCAAAACAATGTGAGAACAGTCAGCTTCTACTTCACGCGTAGAAAATGAGGACTGCAGAGGCTGGGGATCAGAGTCGGGAGTGTGGTGCTGGAAAGGCACAGCAGACCAACCAGTATCCGAGGAACAGGATAATCGACATTTTGAGCAAGACCCATTCACTTGTAATAAGACTTGTGAGCCGACGGGACTGAGAGATGAATGGGGGATGGCAGAATGTACTGGGAGTGTGATGGGTAGGTGGAGTAATGGTGATAGGTCGGAGAGGAAGTTGGAGTGGATAAATCGGAAGGAAGATAGACAAGCAGGACAGAACATGAGGATGTTGTTTAGTTGGAAGGTTGCAACTGGAAAAATGTGGGGTGAGGGGAAATGAGGAAACTGGTGAAGTCCACATTGATGCCGTTTGTTTGCAGGATCCCAAGGCAGAAGATGAGACGTTCTTCGTTCATGGCTTCGCTTGGTTATCGTGTTTTAATGGAACAGGGAAAGAAACTGCACGTTCTTGGCTGTGTGGGAGGGACAGTTGAAGCGTTCGTCCAGGGGCCATAGGGTTTGTTTGGTGCGGTTGTCCGGAGATGTTATCTGAAGCGCTGTGTAATTAGACTTCCTGTATGTTCAATAAAGAGGACACCACATCAAGAGCAAAGAATACATGGATGGCACGAGCAAAAGTGCGCATAAAACTCTGATGGATGTGAAAGGCTCGTTGATACCTTGGATGGAGGTGAGGATGGATGAGTGGGCGCACGTTTTGCAAGTCCAGCAGTGGTAGGGGAATGTCCCTAGAAGGAAGGCTGTGATGGTGGGGTCGTGGACATGACAAGAGAATAGCGGAAGTAATCATCTTTATGGAAAACTGATTGAGGTTGGGCTGGAAATTTATCTCTGGTGGTGGAGTCTGTTTTTAGATAGCAGGTATGGCGGAGAATGGCGCGATGTATACGGAGCTTGTTGGGGTGGGAGGTGAGGACCAGGCAATGTTGTCTTTTTTGCAATTGAAGGGCCGGGTTTCGAGGGCAGAGGTGTGGGGAGTGGAAGAGATGCGTTGGAAGGCATCATCTACAACCTGGGAGGGGAAATTGCAATCTCTGAAAAAGGAGGCCACTTGGTTTGTTCTGTGGTGGAACTGGCCCTCCTGGGAGCTGATGCAGTGGAGGCTGACGATTTGGAATAAGTGTTAGTATTTTTACAGGAGTCAGGATGGGAGGTGGTGCAGTCCAACTAGCTGTGGATGTCAGTGCAAGATATTTGTGTTGAGTCATTCACCGTTAATGGGGATGGAGAGGTACAGGAAGGGGAGGTCGGTGTCTGAAATGGTCCAGGTGAACTTAAGGTCGGGATGGAATTTGGTAGTGAATTTCATTAACTGTTCAAACTCCTCGTGGATGGACGAGGTGGCACCAATACAGTCATGAATATAGCGGAAAATGGTGAGGAATGGTGTCAGTGTAACAGTAGGAGATGGACTGTTCCAAGTAACTGACAAATGGAGAGGCAGCGCTGAGGCCCATGGATACTCGTTTCTTCTGGAGGAAGTTGGCGGATTCAAAGATTAAATTATTGAGGGCGTGGACATGTTCACGCAAAGAACAGAGTGTCAGTAGAGGGGTAATAGTGGGGACGCCGGAAGAGGAAGAAACGGGGGACTTGGAGGCCTTCATCATGACGGATAGAGGTGTATACGGACTGGATGACCATGGAGAAGATGAAGCTCTGCGGGCTGGGGAAAAGAAAGTCTCGGAAGAGGTAGACGGCGTCAGTGGTCTCCCAAACGTATGCAGTGAGTTCATGGAGCAGGGCGAGTAAGGCAGTGTCAAGGTAAGTGTGGATGATTCTGGTGGGCAGTTGCAGGCTGAGACAATGGGCCGCCCAGGGAATTTAGGTTTGTGAATCTACGGTTGGAAGTAAACCTGGATGGTGCAGGGTTCCCCAACTATGGGGTTGGAGCTGTGGATGGGAGATCGCCTGAGGTGGTGAGGTTTTCTCCAGTCTGGGAGATGGTAGTTTGGTGAAGGGTGTTGAGAACATTGTCAAGGTGGCAATAGGAAGTGATGGCTTCGAGTTGGCGCTTGCCTTCAGTGGTGTAGAGGTCAATGCGCGAAACCACCTAACCACCAACCCCACCTCCCTTCAATTTATCTCTCAACACCCTCGGATTCCAAGTGTCATTCCTGATGAAGGGCTATTGCCCAAACGTCGATTTTAATGCTCCTCGAATGCTGCATGACCTGCTGTGCTTTTCCTGCACCACACTCTCGCATCTTCTATTTGACTTCGAATTCAG
>NW_025205649.1:0-1092 GCF_004010195.1 Chiloscyllium plagiosum | reverse complement strand
TGTTTTCATTGGGGAAAAGAAGGTTTAGGGGTGACTTGATAGAGGTGTACAAGATGATTAGGGGTTTAGATAGGGTTGACCGTGAGAACCTTTTTCCACGTATGGAGTCAGCTATTATGAGGGGGCATAGCTTTAAATTAAGGGGTGGTAGGTACAGGACAGATGGTAGGGGTAGATTCTTTACTCAGCGAGTCGTGAGTTCATGGAATGCCCTGCCAGTAGCAGTGGTGGACTCTCCCTCTTTATGGGCATTTAAACGGGCATTGGATAGGCATATGGAGGATAGTGGGCTAGTGTAGGTTAGGTGGGCTTGGATCGGTGCAACATCTATGTTCTATTGTGCGCACTTTTGGGTCCCATATCTCAGGAAGGATGTACTGGCCCTGGAGCATGTTCAGAAGCGTTCACAAGAATGGTCCCAGGATTGAAAAGCTTAACATATGAGGAACGTTTGAGGACTCTGGATGTATACCCGATGGAGTTTAGAAGGATGGGGGGGGGGGGGAGATCTAATTGAATCATACAGAATACTGAATGGCCTGGATAGAGAAGATGTTAGGAAAATGTTTCCATTGGTAGGAGAGTCTAGAACCACAGGACACAGTCTTAGAGTAAAGGGAAGAACTTTTAGAACAGAGATAAGGAGAAATGTCTTCAGCCAGAGTAGTGAATCTATGGAATTCATTGCCACAGAAGGCTGTGGAAGCCAGGTCATTGAATATATTTAAGACAGAGATAGGTAGGTTCTTGAGTATCAAGGATTATGGGGAGAAAGCGGGAGAATGGGGTTGATAAACTTATCAGCCATGATTGAATGGTGGAGCAGATTTGATGGGCTGAATGGCCTATTTTCTGCTCCTGCGTCTTATGGAGTAAATAAAAACCTCAGCGGGATGGACAGCGTCTGTGGAGTTAATGTTTCAGGACAATGAGCTTTTCTGAGAATTGGTTTCGACTTCTCTAATGATGTAGTCTTGCAGGGCGTTAAATTGGCAGATCCTCAACTACAAATGGTGATGACGTCAACCAGCATGACAAACTGCATTGTAATGGTATAATATTGTAAAGCTCCTGTTATGATGTTATGACGAT
>NW_025205648.1:7684-10745 GCF_004010195.1 Chiloscyllium plagiosum | reverse complement strand
TGTCTTCAGATTGTACTTTTTTCTCATTCTGTGGTACACGTAGACATTGTCAGTATTGGGTAACACAAAATATGTTTCCTCCTTTAAGCACTTTCCAACACATCCTCTCCATCTTGCTTTAATCCTTATTGACTCTTCGACACTGTCCCTGTTCCCTCACTCCGTCCCGGTCCCAGAGGAATTGATGGCCGGGGTTCATGACCACGCACTGTGTGAAGGTTGGTGTGAAGTGAGGTCAGTGTGTTGGAGCTTGGGCCCCTGCCTCAGGCCCAGGTGTAGGGGCCTGTTCAACAATCTGCACGTTGTCCTTTTTCTCTTTCTGAATGAACTGGATCAAGTTGCAGTAACGAGCTGGCAACAAGGTATCTTGTCTAAAATGTTCCCAGCATTGGACACAGAACTAGGTTAGTCACAGGAGACAAAGGGTAGCGATGGAAGAACGCTTTTCAGAATGGAGGGCTGTGATTAGTGATGTTCCACGGGGATCAGTGGTGGGAACTCTGCTGTTCATGATCTCCATAAATGATTTGGAGCAAAGCGTAGCTGGTCCAATGAGTAAGTTTACGGTTGATACAAAGATTGGTAGAGTTGCAGATAATGAGAAGGATTGTCAGAGGATACAGCAGGATATTATATCAGTTGGATGCATGGACAGAAAAATAGCAGATGTAGTTTAATCCAGCCAAATGTGAGGTGATGCATTTTGAAAGGCGATATACAGGTGTGAATTATACAGTGAATGGCAGAATCCTTTGGCGTATTGATATGCAGAGGCATCTGGATGTGTATGTTGACAGATCACTGAAGGTGGCAGCACAGGGAGGTAAGGCAATAAAAAAGGGTTACGGCATGCTTGCCTTCATTGGAAGGGGCATTGAGTACAAGGATAGACATGTTATGCTGCAATTTTATTGAACATTAGTTAGGCCACATTTGGAATATTGTACACAGTTCTGGTCACCACACCATCAGAAGGATTTGGATGTTTTGAAGATGGTGCAGAAAATGTTTATCAGGATATTGTCTGGTATGGCGGATAGTAATCCTGAAGAAAGGTTGAATAGACTGAGTTTGTTTTCACTGGAATGCGGAAAAATGAGGCGTGTCCTGATAGAAGTTTATAAAGTTGTGAATGGGATATGTAGAGTGGAGAATATGAGGCTTTTTATCCCCAGGGTGGAGGGGTCAATCCCCAGAGGTTCAAGGGGCGGGGGAATTTAAAAGAGATGTGTGAGGCAAGTATTTCACACAAAGGGAGTTGATTACCTGGGACACACTGCCAGAGGAGGGGGTGGAAGCAGACACAATAGAAGTATTCAAGAAAGACCTGCACTAATACATGAATAAGAAGGGAGTAGAGGGATATGAATCCTGTAGTTGACGTTTCAGTATGGAAGGCCAAAATGTGTCAGCACCGGCTTGTAGGGCCGAAGGGCCTGTTCCTGTGCTGTATTGTTCCTTATTCTTTGGTCCCTGCTGTTGAATTGGATTCTCGGGAGCCAGCTCCGGATGAAGAGCCTGTTCTCATTCTTTTGTTGGAGTTCATGGGGCAGCTGCTGCTTCCTTGCTCCATCACTGATCAAACCAACAATGCGGAAAGCCTCTTGATATTTTAAATACACTGTCTGCAGGAAAATGTTTGGCCGAGGTTTTAATATTGTTTAATAAGATAATGACGTCAATACACCAGTGTTGTTTACGGCTCGGAACATTTCACATCATGGTCCAAGATTTAAATGGACCCGAACTCGTAATAATACAGTTTTCAATGTTTCTCTCCCCTGACGTGTTATGAAGAGGTTTTGACAACGTGTTTTGATGAAGACAGTGCATCATCAACACCATTTGGTGGAGTGGGTGTCTGTTTGAATTCTCGCTTGTGATAATACAGTTTTAAATGTGTCAGTGTTACTTTCCCCACTCTCTGGGGGGTGTCGCTTTCACTGTCTCCACCCCACCCTTCACTCTCGGAGTGATACCATTTTTAGCTTCCTTTCTGTCTGAGAATGTCCCTGTTCTTGTCCCCCTTCTCTCAGGGATGGGGTGGGTGTTTCACATGCACCTGGCTTGTTCGATCCATTTACTCTCTTGTGAAATGGGTAATCCTGTTTTACTCTGGTAACAGTGGGTTGAAGCCCGGCACAGTTCACCCTTCATCTCCATCATATCTCAGGGCCTAAGGTTGGTCAGTTCTGTCTAGGCCCAGAACAATCCCACCACTTCTCGCAGTTTTCCCTCTTTCCTATCTTTACTGAACACCTTGTATCCAGGAACCCCTAGTCCCGCCTGATCTCTGTTTGAGCCACAGCATCAGATTTCCACTTGGCAATCTGTGTCTGTACCTCCCCAACACTGTATTATTGACCCATTTCAGTCTGTTTCCCATCAGTCAGGGTCCTTAATTGGCAAAGGCTGCATTTAACGAATCTCAATGATTGTGGAGACCTGGTGAGGTTGGGAAAAATCAGAAGGATCAGTTGCACCATGTACAGGGTCCGGGACGCAACAAGCAGTACCTGGGATGCCGTGGGGCCCGTTGTTCTCGGGTCTGGGACTGAGGAGCCTGTAATCTCTGGTCTCTGTCCCTGATTTGTGGGTCCTCTCTGATGGAGACCATTGTGAAATCCATTGTCAAGATCGCCACCTGCTGACCTGGAGATGCAAGAACATGCAGTGCCCGTGGGCACAACCTGAATGTGATCAGAGGACAAGGTCAAAATCAATCAAAATCCAGATTTATTAGAACAAGAGGTTTATTAGAAAACATAATCTTTTAGAGCCTCGCCCTTTCCTCAGGTGATCAGAGGAGCAAGCAAGGTGAATTTAAACAACAGAGAAAACAAACTCTGCTGTTCATTTCTTTCTCAGTTGACTCCGTTCTCCTAAATGACGTGAACAAGAGACAAGGCAGGAATAAAGAATATAAGGACACCACCAGTGACCTCCTGAAATTCATCAGAAACCTCACCCAGCACTTTGATGAAAAGTAAGAGTATGTGAACCATACTTAGTGACAATATTTTCCTGCTGTTTCAGTTTTTAGCATCGATTCAAAGCAGAA
>NW_025205648.1:3665-5155 GCF_004010195.1 Chiloscyllium plagiosum | reverse complement strand
TGAGTTTTAAACAAAAAGACCATCTGCACCGCTTACTATTCCATCAGTCTTTGTGTCAATGTGGAACTATGATTCTCATTAATACATACAGTCAGTAGTTAAGGCCTCACCACAGAATCCTTGTGGAACACCACTCGTCACTTTCTTTCTCTGTTGTCTGTCACTAAACCAGCCTCCGAACCAAGTCAAACATTCATCTTCAATCCCATGGGTTGTAACTTTGGTCAGCAGACTGTTTTGTGGGAAATTAT
This sequence comes from Chiloscyllium plagiosum, assembly GCF_004010195.1. Taxonomy (NCBI): domain Eukaryota; kingdom Metazoa; phylum Chordata; class Chondrichthyes; order Orectolobiformes; family Hemiscylliidae; genus Chiloscyllium; species Chiloscyllium plagiosum. Next base: position 4,904 of record NW_025205648.1, on the reverse strand, counting down.
CGAGTACTTCTGAAAGTTCATGAGACCTTCTGCCCTATCGACTATTTTAGTTTATGCATTTGGTTCGTTCGCCAGAACCTACCCATCACAAATCTATGTGGGCTATTTCCAATTCTCCACATGTTCATTTTCTTGGCTGTAAATTATAGGTTCCAATGAACCCCGCAAAAGAGATGTTAGATTGACCAGAATGTAATTTCCACGGTTCCCTCTCTCATCTTTCTTCAACCCGTGGAGTTATAGCAGGATATTTTCCAAACTAAAGGAACGGTTGCTGCTTTGGAACCTGATGGGAAAACCTTCTGAAAATTCTTCCCCCCCTCCTTTAAATGCCTGAGGTCCTGGAGAATCTGTCAGCCTTTAGAGCTGTTCACTCTCCACTGCTGTTTTCTGGCATGTATCAAGTTTTGCGAATTCCAGTCTTAATTCATTACTAACCTCCCTGGAATGGAAGCTGCATTATCCCGTTCCTTGACTGTGAAGACTGACACAACTAATTATTGTACATACCGGCAATTCCCTTAGTCTCATTCATGGAATTCCTTGTTTGTTTTTAAAGGGCTCACATTGCACTGGAGCCTCCTTGGTTTTCTAATTTCCGTGTAAAGCATTTGTGTTATTCTTGTGACCCCTTGCAGGTCTCTTTCTCAATCACTTTTTGTAACTCTTGCTTCCTTTTTGTCTTCCTTTGCAGTTCTTCATGTCTTCCTTCAGTTGCCTGAATTCTCACTGATATTCCCACATTTGAGTGTTCTCACCTTTCGTTTGCTGTTTTCTCTCACTTATTTTGTCAGTGACGATGTGCTAACAAGTGGGGAACTGTTCCTTACTGAGCTGAATTCATTTTTAACCATCTCCCCATCTCATTGAGAGTCTGATCTGACAATTTTGACTGACAGCAATCTCTGTTAGAACATAGAACAATATGCATTCTGTTTTCTGGGAGGTGGGTGTCACTGGCATAGATCAGTATTTGTTCCCCAAGACTAATTGCCCTTGAACTGCTGGCCTTGCTGTGGACTCTCATAAGGCACCTAAGAGTTAACCAGATTGCTGTGGGGCTGGAGTCACATGAAGTCCAGGCTGGGTAAGGCTGAGGCTGGACAGCAATCAGGGATCATTATTGTGGTCACCATTAATGAGGCTTGCTTTGTGATTTGAATTCAAATTCCAGCACTTGTCACTGGGGGAGATAGTACAGTTCGATATATTGTGGCAGGACCTCTGTTTTGTATCTCA
>NW_025205648.1:0-3431 GCF_004010195.1 Chiloscyllium plagiosum | reverse complement strand
GATGTAGTTTCTCCTCAGCTCAGTTTTGAACCGACCTCCTCTCACTCTATATCGATGACCTCTTGTTCCAGAATGTCCTGCAAGGGGGAGCATCTGTTTAACATCCACCTTCTCAATCCCCTTTCACATTTTCTATTCCTCAATCAGATCCCTCCTCAATCTTTTGAACTCCAGTGAGTACAAGCCCAAGCTCTTTAACTGCTCCTCATGGGACAGCACTTTCATCCCTGGGATCAGTCAGGGGAACATCCTCTGAACAGTCTCCAGTGCTGAAGGACTCTATGATCAAAATAGAACTCCCCAAAGCTTCTGAGACAGAGGTGACAGTGCTCCCACTGACCAGGTTCCAGTTTGTACAGGGTTCTGCTCTCAGCTGGATAGTTGGAAGTTTGAGCTGATTTTAAGCTGTATATTGGAGAGGAGTAAACAACCTTTTTGATCAAAGCCTCCAGAAATGTGAAGGTGACATTTATGAGCAATTCAGCCCAATGATCTACTCAGTTATTTTGACTCCTGGGGCCTGCTGAGTACTAAAACTCAGCATTTAGTGATTGCTGAGAAATATCTTAATTGACTTGGACATTAATTGTATTTTTCAGGTTCCACAGTTTAATGAAGTGTCCAGAAGATTATAGCTTTGGGTTATTTCCCAATCTCATTGTTGCTGTCTACAAGGCTGTGAAGGACACAGAGTGGAAGAAGTACTTTCCAAAGGAATAGAGGCTGATCCTGTCTTCAAAGGGTTGCCATCCCTTGAGTGGATATGATTTAGATTTAGATTACTTGCAGTGTGGAAACGGGCCCTTCGGCCCAACAAGTCCACACCGCCCCGCCGATGCGCAACCCACCCATACCCCTACATTTACCCTTACCGAACACGACGGGCAATTTAGCATGGCCAATTCACCTGACCTACACATCTTTGGACTGTGGGAGGAAACCGGAGCACCCGGAGGAAACCCACGCAAACACGGGGAGAACGTGCAAACTCCACACAGTCAGTCGCCTGAGGCGGGAATTGAACCCGGGTCTCTGGCGCTGTGAGGCAGCAGTGCTAACCACTGTGTCACCGTGCCGCCCACAAATGTATGAGACAGAATCACATGCATGCTACAGGGCGAGAATGGAAAGAAGGAACTTGTATTTGTAACACAGAATCCCTATCGTGTGGACGTTGGCCATTCAGCCCATTGACTCCATACCGCCCCTCCGAAGGTCATTCTATCTCGCCCCCTATCCTATCTCTGTATGTTCCAATGGCTACTCCACCGAGCCTGCACATTCCTGTACACTCTGGGCAATTTAGCATGGTCAATGTATCGAGCCTGCAGATCTTTAGACTGTGGGAGGAAACCAGAGCACCTGGGCAAAGCCCACGCTGACACAGGGGGAATGTGCATACTCCACACAAACCCACCTGAGGCGGTTCCCTGGCACGGTGAGGCAGCAGTGCTAACCACTGAGCCATCGTGCTGCCTATTATTGCTTGCTGTCATGTCTGTTTCATGACTTGTAATTTATTTTATTGTTTTAAATAAACCAACTCATAGAGTTAATGGATTGATCATGGGACCATTATCTTTAACCTCACAGTGAAAGGCTGGAGAAAACACTGTGCAGATGAGGCCTATTGCACAAGCAGCTTAATCTGCAGGTAGAAAATACAAATGGCAGTCTTTGCTTGTGCGAAGTTGTGTGAGGCAACATATGGGCAAGGAACAAAAGTAGGCACTCGGCCCTTTGAACCTGCTCCCCCATTCAATAAGATCGTAGTTGATCTGATTTTAACCTCAACTCTCCATTCTCTGATCATGTTCCATCCCTTCAGTCATCAAGAATCTATCTACCTCTTCCTAGGGTAAATATAGGGTCGGGAAATGGGTCTGGATTAATTACTCTTCGGAGGGTTTGTGTGGACTTGTTGGGCTGAAGGGCCTATTTCCATACTGGATAGATTCTAAATTCTGCATCCACTGCCTTTTAAGGAGGGGAATTCCAAAGACTGACAATCTCTGAGAGAAAAACATGTTTCCTAATCTCTGTTTTGAATGGACTCTCCCTTAATTTTAAACAGTGATCCCTAGTTCTGGATTCTCCCACAAGAGGAAACATCCTTTCCACATTCACCTGGTCAAGGACCCTCAGGATCTTGCTTGTTTCAATGAAGTCTTGCATTCTGTTTCCCCTCACACTACACCATAACGTTCTATGAGCTTTCCTGATGACTTGCTGTACCTACATACTAACCTTCTGTGATTAATGCACAGAGACCCAGATATGGTTCTGGGGACACAGGCTCAAATCCCACCGTGGCAGATGGGGGAATTTAAATTCAATTAAAAAGTCTGCAATTAAGAGTCTAACGATGGCCATGAATCCATGTCGATTGTCAGGAAAACCCCTCTGGTTTACTAACGACCTTTAGGGAAGGGAACTGCTATCCTTACCTAGTCTGGCCGACATGGGAATCCAATCCCACAGCAATGTGGATGACTGTTAACTGCCCTCTGGGGCAATTAGGGGTGCGCAATAAATGCTGTCCAAGGCAGTGACACCCTCATCCCGTGAATGAATGAAAAAGGAAAATCTGACTATAAATAATCAGCAAGGATTAAAGTCATTTGTAATTAATGAGCAGCCTTTGTTCCAGGCCCTCATTATCTCCTGATTTATTCTCTTTCCCACCATAAAGCTACTGTGAGGAAGCATGGAGACTATTCCTATCAGCTCTTGGATCTCTTCCCTATTTGTGCTGCTTTCCAGAACACAAGTGTCTTCCGACTCCAACCTCCATTCCTCACCCTCGCACTGTTCTCCCTCTCTCCACTCCTGACCTCTCACACTGTTTTGCAGCCTCCGCTCCTCACCCAGACCTATTTAAGGCCAGGGGTTATAAGATTAAGGTGGAAGAATGTTTTGACCCAGCAAGTGGTAGATATATGGAACATGCTGCCTGAGACGGTGTTGCAGGCTGAAAATTTCACAACCTTTAAAAACATTTGGATGAGCACTTATAATACCAGGGCATAGTAGGCTCCAGGCAACTGCGGGTAAACGAGTTTAGTGTAGTTGAGTGTTTGTTGGTCAGCATTGACATGGTGGGCCGAGGGGCCTATTTCTATGCTGTGTGACTCTCGAACCTGCGTCCCTTGCTCTGTGAGGCAGCAGTGCTGTGTCACCCATATTGAGGGAGGCACCCAAAAAAATCAGCACAAGGGGCGATAAGAATTCAGCTCTTCCTGTTTTTGAAAACCCCATCCACATCACCCAGTTAGCAAATTAAAACAAACGATGGGTTATTAGCACAGCTCGTTGCTGGGGTGGTGAAGGGAGGTGTGGTCACTGGTCAGTTAACAAATAGGAATAGAGGGAGTGGACTCAATTAAAATGAAAGGGGTGTAGTGGAGATGGAATCTGTGAATGGATACTTG
>NW_025205647.1:0-10741 GCF_004010195.1 Chiloscyllium plagiosum | reverse complement strand
ACTACTTTAGGAAGAAATTAAATCTTTGGGGAAATGGGACTAAAGAAAGTGCAACTGAATACAGAAATGGTAAAGTGCAATGAATTTTGCAGAAAGTGCTGGAAAATGAGAATTATGGATCAATGGTCAGCACAACAGTGAGCTGAAGGGCCTGTTCTGTGCTGTACTGTTCTAATTGGAGGGTTTGATCTTAGAGATCAATCAGTTGATAAAATTAGTGCAAAAGTTAACCACACCCAAACTTGGCCATCTCCTGTTGATGTTTAAATGGACCAGAATTTCACAGCAACCCATTGCCTGAGGTAACATGTGGTAGAGAGAAGCCACATAACCCAGCAGCCAACCCCTGTGTACAAGCATTTAACAAGACAGTGTATTCTGTCAAGGTGGTGTCAGGAACAATCTACACAGAAAGCAAGCTAGTCTCCCACTATGCTGAAGATAGCAAAATACTGTACACTTTCCTTAGGCATCCAGTAAACTGATTCCCAGATTCTCCTCCTCCATTTACAGATCCTTACATACTAAAACCAAGTATTACCCAAACCACACGCTGGCTTACCTTTAATACTAGCAGCAGCGTGAGAAAAGGTCCTTAGACAAGTCAGATGTATGGTTATCAAGCTCAATACTACATGTTGCAAGATCCCACCCAAGCCATTGTTCAGAACTACACAAAAAAAGCATTGTACACAAGATGCCAGCTTCCAACTTTATTTACAAAATGATTGCACCCTAATTTTAGAATCTAACTGAAGTGCTTCAGGGATGCACGAGAAGAGTTCTGCACATTTTTCTAGACTAAAATGGAGCAAAAAAAAACTTAAAGTTCAGCATTTTCCTGAATATATTGCATAGCCCAGTCAGCAAGATTAAAAAGCTACATAAATTATACAATGCAAGCAGTTCTCCAGCTACATTGATGTATTCTCCTTTAATAAATACAGATAAAAGTCAGATCAAGAAGTTAGCAAAAGCAGAACAGGTACCTTTGCATCAGTCACAGCACATGTGGCAGGATAAAAGGGAAGCATTGCCCTAGACATTACAACTTCAAAAAACACCAGAAAAAAAAAAAAGGAAACACGGTGCTAAAAAGGAACTTACTGCTCGGGTCACAGCTTTGCCAAGGCTGCAAAAATATGCAGATCGTGAATCTCTGAGAGTAGAATTGTATTTCCGGTTGGTGATCAGAAAGGAAATTGGAAGGACTCCAACATTAACACCAGACCCTATGAGTAAGATGAGAGATTACAGCAGCATCCAAGTGCACTAGTAAAGTTACCTTTCCACTTAGATATCAATAGGTATTTCCAAGTTTTAAGAGATATTGGGAGTATTTGGCATGTAAAAAAGGATATGAATTATAGCCAATAAAAAACATCTGCACCACATATTATCTGGTCAATTTAATTTCCACATACAAGTCTTTTTTCTGCAGGTGAGAGCCACAACACTGGTCACTGACACGAGTTAATCAAATACACACAAGGTCACAAACAAAAACAGTCCAATCACATCTGAAACCACAAGCAAAGCTGTTCTACAGGTCATCAGTTTTAAGTCAATTTGCCCCAAGAACCATTCCCCTATAAGTCTGCAGGGGAGATTATGGCTGAAGGTCAACTACCCTTTTACAAAGTAGTGAGTCAACTGCTGCATGTTCATTGTATATGTTTGATTGGTGACTCAAGTGCTCAGAAAGAAAGTTGAGCCAGTGACATCCATTTAAAGAAAGAGCAGCTAACCCTCATGCTGTTTGCAATTTAGTTGGAAAAGTTACTAAACTTTAGACAAGAATGAGGTCTCTAGTACAAGTAGCCCATAGTGCATGGTTTTCAATTGCATCCCAGCTTTCAACTGGTGCCAACACCAATAGCAGCCGGTCAATAAAGTTGGAAAGAACATTTTAAAATCAGTGATAGAGGCAGTGATAATTTCACTGGAATAGTAATGCAGAGCTTGAGCCCAATATTCAAGAAATGGGGTTCAAGCCCCACCATAGCAGATGGTGAGGTTTCAACTGTCATCTTTAAAATACTCCACTAAATCAGAATCACTCAATGGGGAAGCAGACATTTAAGCTCATTGAGTCCACACTGACCTTCTGAAAAGCAGGCATCTAGACTATCTATTGGTTCTTTAACCCTGCACATACCACAGGAAGCCAACCTTGCTTACACATCCCTGGAGACTATGGGCAACTTAGCATGGTTTATCCATCTAACCTGCACATCTCTGAACAGAGGAAATCCACACAATGTGTAAGCTTCCACACAGCTGCCCATGGCTAGCATCAAACTCTGGTCCCCATCATTAAGGCAGCAGCACTAACCATTAAAGTTAAAACAGTGAGGACTGCAAATGCTTAAGATTGGAGTTGAGAATGTGGTGTTGGAAAAGCACAAGTCAGGCAGCAGAGGAGCAAGAGCAAGTTGACATTTGGGCATAAGCCCTTCATCTCAATTAATCACTAAGTTAATCCGATAGCCATGTAATGGTAATGTAACCATCAATAGTCATAAAACCAACCAACTCTGGTTCACTAATGTCCTTTAGGGAAAGGATTCTGCCATCTTTGCCATGACTTCAGTACCAGTAATATTGTAGACTCTGGACAAATAGGGTTGGGCAATAAAATGCTGACCTAGTTAGTGACATTCACATCCCATAAATATTAAAATTGTAAAAGCATTTTCTTTCCCTCATTTGTAATAACCAAGTTTAGTCTCAAAATAATAGTCCAGGCCTGTCTATCCATCTTCATGGTATAGCCCTTCAACCCAGAAAGAATTAAAAAAGGGGAAATCTCTAAAAACAATGCTTCTTTTGAAAAGCGACCAAAAACATACAATCCAGAGGTCTCACATTAGCCTGCACAGCTGAATAAAAGCTAGTGTTCTATTCTTCCTGCAACTTTCCATTCACCTTCTAATCACTTGCTACATCCAAATTCAAACTATTCCACAGCATTCCCATACAATGCCACATGAATAAAAGCAGTATGACTGTTCACATTGACCCACATTATGTGACTAGGCATCCTAAAAAGACTCCTTCCTTCTACAAGACTCAACAGACTTTGTGGCCCCATGCTAGCACGTGAGACTCCCAGCTATATTTTTAGCTCAGCTCTTCCCATTTTGTTCCAGCTGAAGTGGGAAATTTACTTGTAATTCCAATTTGAACTTTACACCACTCATTCACTCCAAGCTAAAGTCACTTGAAGCAGTTGGACTGCATTCTATGGTCTTAAAACAAGTTGTTTAGGAGGTTAAAAATGTGGCAATTTTCCAAAATTCTTGAAAAGGTTCCATTGGACTGGAAATCTCACCCCTCAAACAGCACTTAAAGCTATTATTATCTCCAAATAAACCCTGTTGGACTAAACTTGGTATTGAGATTTTTACTCTTGTCCACTCCAGTCCAACAGACTCCTCCAAATCATATGGGAGGTAATGTAGCAGCATGGGTGCAGATAAGGCTGGCAATCAAGACAGTATGTACATCCAGGGGAACAACAGGAACTGAGGGCACAGCCTCTGTTAAGGGACACTTAAAACAGATGAAGGAATTTCTTCAGCTGGAGTGTTGAGAATCTGTGGAAGTCATTGTCACAGAAGGCTGGTGGCAAAGTCATTGAGTGTCTAAGTCAGAGGTGGATTCTGTTGGTAAGAGGACCAAGGGTTACAGGGGAAAGGCTGGTTACAGGGTTGAAAAACAGACTCACCATGGGGTTGCATGGTGGAACAGATAATGGACTTAACAGCTTAATTCTGTTCCTCCCTCTTAGGGTCTCAAGTGCCTTTAACAAGCAGGATGTGAAGAGTACAGTCTCACAGGAATCGGTGCTAGTGTTCACTCAACTCCAGATGAGAAGTTTCAGTTCCAAAGGTGGACACTTTACAGAACAGCCAGCAAGAGATTCTGGTGACACCAAAAAGAGTCTTGTAGCCTTCTGTGGTGACACCCCTCAAATGAATCTCTGAACGTTACATGCAAGCAGTATATTTTACATCTTGTTTGGGTGTGACTAATACAAAGTTCTTACCACCACATGACTGATTGAGAAATACCTGTTCTAACAAAAGCAATCTTAGTGACCAGTGATTGCTACTTTCTGGTGACATATCAAATTGTCTGCAGGAGCTTGTTACTGCATTATTCACAATGTTACTAGGAAAGGAGGTAGATAATAGGCCTTAGTACTGTTCTCATTGGTCTTCACATACCCTTGTTAATAGGTAAGGAAGTGTGTTAAAAGGAACAAGAGGTTGTTAATAAGATTTTAACTAGGGCTGAGTCTTATTCAGGGAAACATCTTTGGCCAGTACTGGGAGCAACACATGTATGGCTCCAGATGATTTTGGCAGTTCAGAAGTAGCCAGACACCTGCTGTGATTTCCAGTCTCAGCCTATCAAAGGACACAATTAAAACAGTGAGCCACTCCAATAGGGGATCTTTAACCCTAGAGTTCCAATACTCAGATCACTGATAAGCCAGTAAAACTAGCTTTTTACATTTGGGTTCTCAAACTTCACTATGACCTCAACTTTTTAAAACTATTAGATGAGGAGTGAAAGTGATGCTAAAAATTCACAAATAATGTTAGGCTGGAAAGAATGTGGAAGATGACAATGGGGAAGATATGATCACAGCTGGTGTTATTACGGGACAAGTCACATTCCAGATTGAAATCTGGCTTTATTTGTTTCAGTCAGGTGCTTTGCAATCACAATCACATGCAACCTAGTGAGGTCTCAAATTTGTTAAAATCATGAAACTTACCATTTACTTTCAGAGACCTGAGATCCACAGAATCATTAATAAGGCTGGTTAGCAATTGCAAAGCCTCAATGTGTACAGAAGTGATCAGCAGCGCTGTTCCCAGAATGTTCACATCTCCTTGGATACGTCTGCAAATAAATACAAGCAGCCAAATTTCAGTATCCAAGAAGTTTGCCAGTTCTCCAAACCAAGGACCAATTTGCTTGAACTGAGCACTCATTTGTTATAAAGGAGTTATGACAGACCTAAATTTTGAGGGTCAATTAATTATGACAGCTCCTTCTACATTAGACTATTGCTACAACTTGAACACCATGAACATGATTGGAATAAAGTTTACTCCACAATGCATTTGGAAACAAGCTAACCTCAAGCTGGTACAAACCAAACCAAGTTGGCATTTGGTGATCAGTCTGACCTAAACAGAAGCATGCAGACAGAACAGAACATGTTAATGGACTAATGTTATGCCAAGTTTTTGCACACTAGGTTTTCACCCAACAATTTGAGTGATTAATGCTCTACCACTGGAATACTGGCCATTTGGTTGAGTGATCAATAGATCATTTGTAGTCATTACAAAACTTGGTAACCATTGATGGAACAGGTCATTAATGCCCGATGAATCACTGGCTAAAATTTGTCCAGAATGTTTATCGCATTCATGCTTTTTTAGAGCACAAGACAGAGGCAGGACATATTTATGGTAGTTATGGCAACAGGATGTCAAAATATGATCACTAATCTAGGAAAAGGCAGATGAAACCAATGATATCTTCAGGCTCCTCAAAACTAGAAAAGCTCACTTCTCAGAGCCTGATTTGTAAAGCCTGAAAACTCCCACTATAGACAATTTTAATTCACAAGTGCATATAGGTCAAATGACTGATTATTCTTCAATGGAGACATTTCATTTGTATTTTCATTGTTTGGCTTTAGATTCAAAGATGATCTGTCCTTTGTTGTTAGTGTCAAAAGGTTTCAGTTGTGCAGTTAACAAACGCAAAAAGGACATGTTTAAATATTTTTGTATAATTGGAATCACTAGAGGGGAAAAAAAAAAACAGTCAACTACAAATCTACTCAATGTTAATTTCTGTTGGGGGTGGGGGAGAAAACAAAAATGGGAGTAAGAGTAGGCCATTCCTCCTTTTGAGCTGCTGTGCCAGTTGGCAAACAGTGGAGAATCAGTGCCAATTCTTACTTTCTCCTCATACCCTTTGATCCCTTAAGCGATACAATATCTGACTCCTTGAAAACTTTGTTTTGGCAGCAATTCCACAGGTTCACCACATCCTGGTGGAAGAGATTTATCAGTCCTAAATAGCCTACAACACTTGGTTCTAGACTCTGGTCATCAGGAACATTTTCCTGAATTTACCCTGTGTAGTCCTGTTATAATCTTGTTGCTTTGGAGACCTGTCCTCATTTTTCTAAACTCAAATGAATATAGTTCTAACCAGTCCAGTCTCTTCACATGCCAGTCTGCCATCCCAGGATGGAGTCTGGTGGCTTGGATTTGGTGGTGATGGGGGGCCCAGGACTTGTACATCTGGGGGGGCAGAGGGGGAGAAGGAGAGAAAAAAAAAAGGAGAGCTGAAGTGGTCAGCCACAGTAGTGGGGTTGTTTGGGGTCCCAAAATTTGACTACCCACACCCCACCAAAATCACATGTAATCTTATCAGAGATGCAAAAACAAATTCTCAGCTTTTCACATGCCTGAGCTTTTTAGCACTACATTTCCAGTTTATGCCCTTTTAGTTCACTCAATGCTGTTAAGAGGTTTGGAGTCCATATTTCACCAATTTTTTGGAACACTGCTTAATTTGTACTCTTACTCACTGCACCTGAACTTGGAGTGAACATCTTCACGCTCCAGCTGTCTGCTGGTTATTCTTCATCTGACCAAATGTGGCAGCTTCCTGCTTATACTGTTTCCAGGTCAAGGGTTGCTAAACCACACAAGTGTCTCATTATCCAGGGAAATTACATCTGATCTTTCTGATGATTCAGGTGTAAATGCCTTGGTTCAACCTTCATAAATAAGTTCCTTCATCTGACCAAATATGGCAGCTTCCTGCTTATACTGTTTCCAGGTCAAGGGTTGCTAAATCACACAAGTGTCTCATTATCCAAGGAAATTACATTGATCTTTGATTCAGGTGTAAATGCCTTGGTTCAACCTTCATAAATAAGTTCCATTTTTCTTTTGCATTGACTGCTTCTAGGTTGAAGGCCAGCATAGCTGAACAAAAAAATACTAGCCACATTACATCAATTTTTAGTTTTCATGAAGTACTAGCTACTTTAACAAGGGCAGCACAGCAGCTCAGTGGTTAGCACTGCTGCCCCACATCACCAGGTTTGATTCTAGCCTTGGGTGACTGTGGAGTTGGCACATTCTCCAGCTGCTCCTATTTCCTCCCACAGTCCAAAGATATGCAGTTAGGTGAATTGGCTATGCTAAATTGCCCCTAATATTCAGGGATGTTTAGGTTAGGTGCATTAATCAGGCCAAAAAAAAGTAGATTAAAAAAGGGTAGGAATGGATGGCTCACAGAGGGTTGTGTGGACTTGTTGGGTCAAAGACCAGTCTGCTTCCACACTAGGAATTCTACAATGCCATAAAATCTGACCTTAAATGGATGCCAGAGCAACATTTAATTAAAAATTAAATTCAAGGATCAACCTGCATGTAGTTTATCTGAAGTCCCTGACCAAGTTTAATATTTTTGATACAATTGATTTACTGACCTTTTATGCAATAAGGCAGGCCAGGTGACTGAAAGAAAAGTGGGGGAACACTTTGGGCAAACCTACTTCTATTCGTTTCAAAATTGTTTATAGAAAGTGATTAACTCCCATTAAAAAAGTTCTTAATTGGAGTAAGGCAACTTTTCATGGTAAGTGACAAAGGTTGATCGGAGTAGACTGTTCATCGGATCGAGAGTTCAGAGGCATTAATGTTCCTATTAGGAATGAAGGGCAAGTTTGGGAAGATTAAGGAATAATGGATGAAAAAATAAAAAGGTTCTAGTCAAGAATAAAAGAAACTTATCTTAGATTATAGACAACTTAGTTCAATTGAATCTCAATCAATGAAAAGTATGGGCTATTCTCAAGAATGAAAATCAGGAAAGTAGAGGATGAGATGGCATTGGATTATCCTTAACCTTATCTGCCAAAGATTTTCCAAAGGGCAACTAGAAAAATGGTAAGGCCTCTTAAAGATCAGGGTCATCTTCTGGCATTGAAACCCAGGAGATTGGAGAGATATTAAGTGAATCCTGTGTCAGTTTTTACTCTGGAGAAAGAAAAGAAATAATTTGATGTTTTAAAACCAGCTCACATTACAGAAGAGGCTGTTTGGGAGGTTTGAGAGATTATAAAGTTTGATAAATCTCCAGGACCTGATCCAATTTATCCCAGGTGGTGGGAAATAAGGGAGGAAATTATGAAACCCTTTGCAGAAATATTTGCATCTATAACTATAGGGGAGGTGGTGACTGGAGGGCAGCTAATGTTGTACTTGGTTTAAGAAAAAGACTAAAGAGAAACCAGGGAACTACTGACCAGAGAGTCTAACTTCAGTTGTGGGTAAATTGTTCGAAGTGATTACACAAAAATAGGATTTATGGACATTTAGGGAGGCAAAAAAAAAATATAGACAGTGCAAGGAAATAGTGTCTCAAGCTGAAGTTGGAGGGAGTTAAAGAGATTGATGACAGAGCAGTAGACATTGTCTTTTAGGAAAGCCCTAGACAAGGATCTACATGGTAGCCTAATTAGCAACTATTTGGAGTTGCCAGTGTTGGACTGGAGGGGTACAAAGTTAAAAATCATAACACCAGGTTATAGCACAATGGGTTTATCTGGAAGCACTAGCTTTCAGCACACTGCTCCATCAGGTGGTTGCGGAGAAAAACAAAGTTAGGTCACTGGGATTCAGGGAGAGTTGCCAATTGGATACAGAATTGGCTTAAAGGCAGGAGACAGTGGTGGAGGGCTGCAGTCAGTATTCCACAGGGATTGATTCTGGGTCCACTTTTGACTGTTATTTACATAAAATTATTGGATGAGAAGAGGAGGCCTGGTTTGTAAGTTTGCAGAAGACACCAAAATTTGTGGCATAGAAATAGTTGCTGTCTTAGATTACATAGCAATCTTGATCAAATGGGTCAGTGGGCATAAAAATGGCAGAGATTTGGAGGGATATGGACCAGGAGCAGGCAGGACTAGCTTAGTTTGGGATTATGTTCAGCTTGGACTAGCTGGACAGAAGGGTCTGTTTTTGTGCTGTAGGAATGACTATTCCATCTCAGAAGCAAGCATTTCCTGAAGTGATGTTTGACATCTTCATTCTGAAGGGAAATTCAGTTTATGAAAAAAAAAGCTAAAATAAAATTTACAAGACAATTGAGAACCACATATGCCAAGAGGTGTGCTCTTTGGAGCTAGCTTCCATTTAACCCACATCTCATCACGGCTTTAAAGATTTTTCAACAAAAAAAGTATCTAAACCTTGGCTGCATACCTTGGACAAAATTCATTCTGCTCAGTTGCAAACATACTCACATGGCCCTTGTAATACCGAACTCCTGGACCAGATACTTTTCCTCTAGGGTTTCCACAACCTTCAAAGACAAATTTGATTGAAAAAGACTACAGGAAGGAATTTCTACCAAGTATTCACAATGTCTTTAAGATTTTAATTCAACAAGAAAAAAAGGCACACTGTCTTCTTTAAAATGGCTTTAATGAAAATTGAGCATACTTCAATGGTGGTAACATTTAGCTTCTTTTATATACCCAACAGATACCATGTTGTCAGGTTCAAATAGATTCTTTGCAGGTTATCACAAACAAGTACTTCAGGGGGAAGGTATAAATGGGTCTGGAATCACTGATTGCTATTGAACAACTCAAAGACATTAAAATCTAATTCATGGAAAAAAAAAGGGAGAATCTCAATTCAACTGGATAAAGCTGCAATCAGTTTAACTAATGCCAAAGTGATTAATGGCCACAAAAGCCCCTCATACCTAACATTGTTTAGGGAAAGAATCCAATCCTTATTTAAGCGGAGTTGTGTCAACCATGGATACACTCTCCACATTCCCTTTAGTGACCCAATAAACCTTTTCAATTACATTAGAACTGAACAGTGTAAACTAGGAGACTAATCCACAATGGAAAGTCATTAAAAACATTGCTTAGTTATTTTGGTGATGTGACAGACAGTGAAGGTTACCTCAATACAATGGGACCTTGTGCAGATGGAGTTTAATCTAAATAAAAATAAGCTGTATTGGTAGGGCAAATCAGGGCAGGACTGAGACACTTAATGGCAAGGTCCTGGGGGTGTTGCTGAACAAAGAGACCTTGGGGTTGCTGAACAAAGACCAGATTAGATTTGTTAGGATTTGGTAAAATACATACCAAGCTCTTCAGATGTTCAAGCAGTTCTGGATAAAATGCTGAGTCATCTGACCATGGACCAAATCCCGTGCTCAAAGCTGTGAATTCAATTGTCATTTTCTCAGGCACCAGGTTTGCCACACTATAACCTGAAAAAATATTGTAAAGTGTTTCTCAGAATAACTTTGAAGCAGTTGTCAATAGTATGGAGAATTGATTCCACAAAGGGGTCAGAATATTGCAACACTAAAGTAATAAAATTAGCCTACATCTTCAAAGTAGACGAGTAACTGATCTAAAGGCAAGCACCAAAGTGTTGTTGCTTCTGTTGAAGAGCAATGCAACAGTGTCTGCAGTGAAGCACTGCATTCAAACATCCAACAAGAGCAAGGAATTAATTTTGTGGAGCATTGGTATGTGTTCATAAAAGAGTTGGGTAGGAAGATTTAAAGCACAAAGGCTCGGAAAGATTTGAAGTGAGAAAATGAACTGCAGAATTACTATAAGTTGCTCTCAACAAATATGCCAAACTGC
>NW_025205646.1:6607-10737 GCF_004010195.1 Chiloscyllium plagiosum | reverse complement strand
TGGTGGAACAGATCCTGTGTCAGTGACAGTGCTGTTGGACCAACAAAGGCAACAACATTCAGATTTAATGAAGCAACTGCAAACCAGGGCTGGACTTTGCAGGTAAGGCTTTTACACTGCTCCAATCTGATTGATACAATTAAACATCACGGTTTAATAACCTGAGGTTTGTTGCTTGTTGCACATTTATTGCTGGTTTTGCTGCCATCTATGATCAGGAAAGGCAGGGTGAATGCACTCAGTCTTTTAAGAAATAAAGGTGGCGGGTGGCGGCTCAGCGGTTAGCACTGTTGCCTCACCGCATGAGGGACCCATGTTCAATTCCAGCCTCGGGCGAC
Source organism: Chiloscyllium plagiosum (assembly GCF_004010195.1). Taxonomy (NCBI): domain Eukaryota; kingdom Metazoa; phylum Chordata; class Chondrichthyes; order Orectolobiformes; family Hemiscylliidae; genus Chiloscyllium; species Chiloscyllium plagiosum. Next base: position 10,399 of record NW_025205646.1, on the reverse strand, counting down.
TTTCGGTGTTGAGTTTGCACATTCGCCCATATCTGCATTGGTTTCCTCCAGGTGCTGGTTTCCTCCCACAATCCAAAGAAGTGCAGGTTAGGTGAATTGGTCACGCTAAACTGCCCATAGTGCCCAGCGATGCCCAGGTTCGGTGCATTAATCAGGGGTAAGTGTTGAGGAATAGGTTTGGTTGGGATACTGTTTGGAGGGTTGTTGTGGATTTGTTGGGCTGAAGGGCCTGTTTACACAACGTAGGAATTCCATGCCCTGAGTAATTTTGGGGATCTAACAGAATCCTGGTTTTCAGAGGGTTCTCTGTTAGTTAGAAATATTGTGCACTCAGCTTATGTTACCTTCTGGAGCAATTTGAGGTAGACTACTCTGTGCAATTTCTCAGAACAGATTATCTGGAACTAATCAGGGAACAGCGATTTTAGACCTGATAATATGATTGATTATTGACCTCGAAATAAGCGGCCCTTTTAGTAAGATTCAATGCAGCATGATAGAATTTAGCTTTAGGACGTGGGATTTGGTTCTTAATCTAGTATCTAAACTTAAAGGCAGTCACAAGGGGATAAAGTAGTAGTTAGCTAAACTGGAATGGGACTATCGTTAGAATGTTAAAGCAGAAGAATATATTCAGTTATTTTATAATTCTCAACAACATATATTGACTTGTAAAAGAAATGCATGATGAACAGCGGTGCATTGGTGAGTGAATTATTAGTGACATCAAATTGAAAGAAAAGATGTACAAAACTGCAAAGATGATGGTAGACCAGAAGGATTAACAATTTCAAACTATCGAAGGATGAACAAAAAAAAAGAGATAGAAGATATTTTGTCACTTGTCAGAGAGACTGTTCTCACATGTTTCATCCCATTAATACTTTGCTTATTTCCCATATTTAGGATGGTAGCAGTATCTTCCGGATTAATAAGATAATTGGGCAAATGTATCCATTAGTAACTCCACCTAAAACAAAATACACTTGTGATGCTGTGGTTGTGTCTCTAACTTTGAGCCAGAAGGCCTGGATCAGTCCCACCTGCTCCAGAGGTGTCATCATGCATCGAAATAGGTTGGTTAGGAAAGCAATATGAGACAAACTTCAGTAGTTGAATGGACAGTCTTGATGGTCTCTGGAAATTCCAAACTTGACGGTTTTGTATCCTCACCTGAGGACTGATCTCAATTAATATTTCTCATTTAAACTGAATTGCCTTTTCTTGTGTTGAATATAATTGAAGTTTGTCCTGTTTGCACGCCCCCTTGTGCAAAACCTGTTACAATCTGTCAAAGAACAAGACTGAAAACTCAAATTAGCTGATAGCTTGTTCAAGGGCTTAAACCAGTGACCTTTTCCACTGGGACAGTAGGCGCTGAATAATTGATCCCATTACCCATTGAACTGAGACAGGAGGTGGTGAGCTTGCTGAAATGTCTTTCACTGAAACATTTTTGAATTAAAATAAATTACTATGGCTGCGGTACAATTGAATTTAGAGACTTAGTGGGGAGTATCGACTGCCTTTCTTTGTTTGTTTCATCGCAGAAGGAATGAGAGCAGCCCAATGCCAGCCGGACCTGCGGAGAAACTGCCAGATATTAAAATGCGTAACTCTGCTTCATTAGCCAGTCTGACTGAGTCATCCAGACTGAAACATCATGACTGGAGGTGGGCTTTTTGTGTTCACTGTGGATACTATTACAGAGTACAAAATTAATGCATAACATATTTCTTGAGTTGTTATAGTTCTGTTTGCCGAGCTGGAAATTTGTGATGCAGATGTTCCGTCCCCTGTCTAGGTGACATCCTCAGTGCTTGGGAGCCTCCTGTAAAGCGCTTCTGTGTCGTTTTCTCTGGAATTTATACTGGTTTGTCTCTGCCACTTCCGCTTGTCGGAACGCCGGAGGAAACGACACAGAAGCGCTTCACAGGAGGCTCCCAAGCACTGAGGGTGTCCCCTCGACAGGGGATGAAACGTCTGCAACACAAATTCCTAACTCGGCGAACAGAACCACAACAACGATCACCCAAGCTACAAATCTTCTCAGAAACTTTGCATATTTCTTGAGTACTGAAAACAACAAATACTGAAGATCACAGGAGGGAGCCGATGGCCGAGTGGTATTATTTCTAGACTGTTTATCCAAAGATCCTGGTCGCATTCTGGAGAACCAGATTTGAATTGTGCCACAGTAAATGGTGGAATTTGAATTCAGTGAATATCTGGAATTAAGAATCTCATCACCATGAATCCTTTGCCGAATTTCGGAAAACCCATCTGGTTCACAAACATGCTTGAGGTAAGAAGCTACCATCCTTACCTAGTTTGTTCTACATGTGACTCCAGGCGCACAGCAATGAGTTTGTCTCTTATCTGCCCATTGTGCAATTCCGGATGGGCAATGAATGCTGCAGAGCCAATGACACACTCATCCCATGAACCTGTTTTAAAAAATCGATGGCGAGAGCAAGCTAACATTTTGAGTCCAGATGACTCTTCGTCAGAGCTCTAATCGAGTCATCGAGACTCACCATTAGCATCTCCATGGATGCTGTCTGACCTGCTGTCAGTTCCAGCATTTGTTGTTTTCAGTACAGATTCCACCATCTGCAGTAATTTCCTTCTATATTTCTTCATTATTTTGTTTATTAAATACCTACTAAATTGCAGTTCACTACCTTACCTACAGAGTGCTGTGGCCCTGGTCTCAAAAGCCTCCACTGACTTGTTCAATTACACCATAGTTTAGGACAATTGCAAAATGCCACTGTGGCTGAAAAGAATAGAATCATAGTCAGACAACATGGAAATGAACGCTTCGGTCCAACTCGTCCATGCCAACCAAATTTCCCAAGCTATTCCCAAAATATGCTCATGCACTTTTCCCACATTCCTCAACCTTTCCTATTCATGCACCCCTCCAAATGTCTTTTAAATTTTGTAACTGTACTTACACTTACCACTTCCTCTGGTCATTCATCCCGTGTCCCAACCAATCTCTTTGTGAAAAAGTTGGCAACTGATAGTTTCACTGTTGACTACGTTGTGTGAATTGCCGGAGATTATTGTTCGTTCAGGACCACCACTTTCTGAGCACGGCTCAGGGCCTCAAGAGATTCCTAAATGTGGCTTGGGCCTCCTTGTGGGTTACCACATGCTGCTCAAGTTCTTGTGTTTGCGCAGGGCAGCTGTCTATGGGTGGGGCGATGTGGAAGGAAAGAGGAGGCGTTAAGGAATTAGTTAATTTCTGAAATGTGGGTGTCACTGGCTGTGCGAACATTTATTGCCTCATTATAATGCCCTTGAGAAGGTGGTTGTGAGCTCCCTTATTGAATCACTAGGGAGGATGGAATAACATAGAGGCTAGAAATCACCCGCCAACCACGTCCAACACAGCACCCTCCTCCAACCCCATCCAACACCGCTCCCTCCGACAACCCCGTCCAAGACCGCACCCTTCCCCAACCGCATCCAACACCGCCCACTCCCCCAACCCCTTCCAACACTGACGCCTCCGCAATCCTGTCCAACACGGTACCCTCCCCAACACCGTCCACACCCACAACACCGTCTAACACCACCCCCTTCCCCAACACCGACACCAACACCGTCCAACCCCGTCCCTGCCCACAACACCGTCAGACACCGCCCCCTCCCGCAACCCCGTCCGACACCGCCCCCCTCCCGCCTCGACAATCCATCCAACACCGCCCTCCCCAACCCCGTCCAATACCACCCCTACCCCCAACACCGACCCATTCACCGCAACCCCGTCCAAAACAGCCC
>NW_025205646.1:0-1298 GCF_004010195.1 Chiloscyllium plagiosum | reverse complement strand
TGCATCCGCTGCACCCGATGTGGCCTCCTATACATTGGGGAGACAGGCCGCCTACTTGCGGAACTTTTCAGAGAACACCTCTGGGACACCTGCACCAACCAACCCAACCGCCCCTTGGCTGAACACTTTAACTCCCCCTTCCACTCCGCCATGGACATGCAGGTCCTTGGCCTCCTCCATCGCCAGACCATGGCAACACGACGCCTGGAGGAAGAGCGCCTCATCTTCCGCTTCGGAACCTTCCAACCACAAGGGATGAATGTAGATTTCTCCACCTTCCTCATTTCTCCTCCGCCCACCCTCAGACTCAGTCCCAACCCTCAGACTCAGCACCGCCTTCTTGACCTGTAGTCTTCTTCCCGACATCTCCGCCCCCAACCCTTCTCCGGTCTATCACCCTCACCTTAAGCCCCTTCCACCTATTGCATTCCCAATGCCCGTCCCCCAAGTCTCTCCTCCCTACCTTTTATCTTAGCCTGCCTGGCACACCCTCCTCATTCCTGAAGAAGGGCTTATGCCCGAAACGTCGATTCTCCTGCTCCTTTGATGCTGCCTGACCTGCTGCGCTTTTCCAGCAACACATTTTTCAGATCCCATTTACCACCCCAGATAAAAATATCAGGAAATGACATTGCCATAGAAAATGATGTCACCACAGGAAATGACATCACAAACCCAAGGAAACCCAAACATAAACAGAAAGTGGGCTACACCACCAGTGCTTCATCCAGAGGCTCACTGAAGATACTACCTAGTATGGTGACGAAATGTCTGAAAATGAACCTTCCAGCTTAGTGAGCAAACCTACATTTAAAATTATATGCACCCTAGTGTGATAATGATAGGTGTGAAATCGGTCACAGCAGTAATCCAGTAATAGAAGCCCTCAGATGAGGTTACACCACACCAATCTCACTTGTAGTTCCAACATGAGTGCACTTGTAAAAAAAACACAATCAGAATTGGGCCACACAGTGGCACGTGGCACAGTGGCACAGTGGTTAGCACTGCTGTCTCACAGCGCCAGAGACACGGGTTCATTTCCCGCCTCAGGCGACTGACTGTGTGGAGTTTGCACATTTTCCCTGTGTCTGCGTGGGTTTCCTCCGGGTGCTCCGGTTTCCTCCCACAGTCCAAAGATGTGCAGGTCAGGTGAATTGGCCTTGCTAAATTGCCTGTAGTGTTAGGTGAAGGGGTAAATGTACGGGAACGGGTCTGGGTGGGTTCGGCGGGTCAGTGTGGACTTGGGCCGAAGGGCCTGTTTCCACACTAAGTAATCTAAATCTGAAATCTAAATC
>NW_025205645.1:0-10735 GCF_004010195.1 Chiloscyllium plagiosum | reverse complement strand
CTGCACAACTTTGAACTGTGGCAGGAAACTGGAACACCCAGAGGAAATCGAACCTAGTTCCCTGATGCTGTGAGGCAGTAGTGCAAACCACTGAGCCACCGTGCCAAGCAGGACCGAAATATTATAAGGCTACAACTCTATACGAGCAGAAATGAAGCCATTCTGAGCATCAAGTCTGCTACGCCATTCGATCACGACTGTCAGATTTTCAATCCCATTTTCCTGCTTCCTCTCAGTAACCTTTGATCCCCTTGTCAATCAAAACTTATCTGTGTCTGTTTTAAATATACTAAATAGAACATAGAAAATAGAACAGTACAGCACAGAACGGGCCAGTTGGACCACGATGTTGTCCCGAGATTTAATCCAAATGTAAAATGTAGTAATTTAACCTACGCACCCCTCAACTCACTGCTATCCATGTGCATGCCCAACAGTCGCTTAAATGTCCCCAATGGCTCTGCTTCCACCAACAGAGCTGGCAATGCATTCCATCCATTCACAACTCTCTGCGTAAAGAACCTACCTCTGACGTCTCCCTTTTACCTTCCTCCTAATATCTTCAAGCTATGACTTCTCGTACTAGTTAATCCTGCACTGGGGAAAAGTCTCTGGGTATTGACTCTATCTATACAACTCATTATTTTGTACACCTCGATCAGATCTCCTCTCTCCTCCTTGTCTCCAGAGAGAAAGGTCCAAGCTCGTTCAAACTTTCTTCATAAAGCAAACCCTCCGATCCAGGCAGCATCCTGGTAAACCTTCTTTGCACCCTCTCCAAAGCCTCTGTATCTTTCCTATAGTAGGGCGTCCACAACTGGACACAATATTCCAAGTGTGGTCTCACTAGGGACTTGTAGAACTGCAGCAAAACCTCGCGGCTCTTATACTCGATCTCCCTATTAATGAAAACCAAAACACCATATGCTTTCTTGACACCTTATCCACTTGGGTGGAAACTTTGTGGGATCTATGCACTTGCGCACTCAGGTCCCTCTGATCCTCCACACTGCCAAGAATCCCGTACTTAATGCTATGTTCAGGATTCGAATTGACCTTCCAAAATGCATCACTTCGCATTTATCCAGGTTGAACTCCATCTACCATTTCTCAGCCCAGCTCTGCATCCTGTCAATGTCGCGCTGCAGCCTACAGTAGCCCTCTATACTATCGACGTCACCTCCAACCTTTGTGTCATCAACAAATTTACCAACCCACCCCATAACCTCCTCATCCGAGTCATTTATAAAAACTACAAAGAGTTGAAGCCCACGAACACAGCCCTGTGGGATCCCTCTCAACACTGTCCTCCAAGCAGAATACTTTCCATCTACAACCTCTGTCTGCCTTCTGCCAACCAGCCAATTCTGAATCCAAATAACCAAACCTCCCTGTATACCATACTTCCTGACTTTATGAATGAGCCTTCCATGGGGAACCCTATCAAATACCTTGCTGAAGTCCACATGCACCACATCCACTGCTCGACCGTCGTCGAACTCCTCAAAGAAATCAATAAGATTGGTGAAGCATGACCTGCCCCTCAAAGCCATGCTGATTGCCTTTAATCACACTATGCTTTGCCAAAGAGTCATAAATCCTATCCCTCAGAATTTTTTCCAAACATTGCTGACCACAGACGTAAGACTGACTGGTCTCTAAATGCCGGGGACCTCCCTATTAACCTTCTTGAAATAAAGAACAACATTCGCCTCCTTCCAATCCTCCGGTACGACTCCTGTGGTGAGTGAGGAGGCAAATATCTTCGCCAGCGACTAAGCAACCTCCTTCCTTGCTTCCCGGAGCAGTCTAGGATAAATCTAGCCTGGCCCTGGGGACGTATCCATCTTAATGTTTTCCAAAATTGCTAGCACATCAACTTAATCAAACTTGATCTGGTCAAGACTGATCTGTCCCAGCTCCTCTCAGTTTTCATTTACAACAAGTTCCCTTTGCTTGGTGAAAATCGAAGCAAAAAATCATTCAGGACTTCCCCTGTCTGCTCAGACGCTACGCACAAGTTCCCTCCGCTATCCCTGATCGGCCCGACCTACTCCATGATCATTCTCTTATTCCTACGTGTGAGTGAAATGCCTTTGGGTTCTCCCTCATCCTTCTTGCCAAACCTTTTTCATGCCTCATCATGGCTCATCTCAGTCCATTTCTGAGTTCCTTTCTAGCAAGCCTGTAATCCTCCATAGCTGTGCGAGATCCTTCCTCCACCTTCTTACCTGTCGCAGAGGATCAAATTTGAGTATCACTCGCAACAACTGCTCCTTAAACAGTCTCCACATGTCTGCTGTGCCCTTTCTGTGGATGAATTGCTCGCAGTCTGTACTTCCCAACTCCTGTCTGATAGCATCATAATTTCCTTTTTCACAATTAAATATCTTCCCTCGGAAAATGCTCCTTTCACTCTCGCAGACATGTGAGGCAGTTATGATCACTTTCACCAAAGTGCTCTCCCACCGTGAGTTCTGACTCCCGTCCTGGCTCGTTGCCGAGCACCAAATCCAAAATAGCCTCTCTCCTCGACGGTCTGTCTACATACTAAGCAAGGAGACCGTCTTGAACACACCTGACAAAAACGGATTCATCCACACCATCTGCACTTAGAAGGTTCCAGTCGATATTGGAAAAGTTGAAATCACCCATAACAATATTTCCAGAATTTGCCCGCCTATGAGATCTTCAATCTCTCTAGTGCTATTAGGTGGTCTGTAGAAAATCCCCCAATGCGGTGACTGTTCCCTTGCTGTTCGTAACTTCCACCCATACTGCCTCAGAAGACAAACCGTCCTCAACAACCTTCGCTTCAGTAGCTGTGACGCACACTCTGATTAGCAATGCTACACCTCATTTTCCACCACCCTGTTCTTTTTTAGATTAGATTAGATTACTTACAGTGTGGAAACGGGCCCTTCGGCCCAACAAGTCCACACCAACCCTCCATAGAGCAACCCACCCAAAACCATTCCCCTACATTTACCCATTCATCTAACACTACGGACAATTTAGCATGGCCAATTCACCTAATCTGAACATCTTTGGATTATGGGAGGAAACCGGACCACCTGGAGAAAACCCATGGGGAAAAAGTGCAAACTACACACAGACTGTTCCCTGAGGTGGGAATTGAACACGGGTCTCTGGCGCTGTGAGGCAGCAGTGCTAACCATTGTGCCGCCATGCTGCCCCGAAACGTTTTTAAATGTTCTAAACCCTGGAACATGAAGCAACCTTCGTCTCTGTTATGGCCACGACATCGTAGCCCCAAGTACTGATCCATGCTCTAAGTTCGTCACTCTTATTTCGGACATTCCTTGCATTAAAGCAGACGCACTTTAACTGATCCCTTTGTTTCATCGCGTGAGAAACCTTCCTGATATATTCAATATATCCTGTCACTGCCCCGTCTGCAACTAACCCCCTCTCAGAAATGTGGTCTTATTTCGAACCCCCTGCCAAACTAGTTTAAACCCGCCAGAATCCACGATCAAACCTCCCAAACAGGACTTTGGTGCCCCTACAATTCAGGTGCAACCCGTCCTTCATGTACAGGTCCCACCTTACCTAGAAGATATCCCGATGGTCTAGTATCTGAAGCCCTTTCTCCTGCTCCAGCCTCGCAGCCACGTGTAAAGCTGCATTCGCCGATTGTTCCTCATCTCACTAGCTCGTGCCACTGGTAGCAAATCTGAGATCACTACTCTACTCGTCCTGCTCTTCAGCTTCCAAATTAACTCTTGGTAGTCACTTTTCAGGTCTTCAGTCCCTTTGCTGGCTATATCGTTTGTGCCAAATGATTTGGTTTCCACAGCCTTCTGTGGTAAGGAATTCCACAATTTCACCACTCTCTGGCTAAAGACATTTCATCTTATCTCCGTTCTAATGGGTTTTCCCTTCGCTCTAAGCCCGTGTCCTTCTGCTAGTGTAAACATGCTCCCAATTTTGTCTGTATCCAGGTCATTCAGTATTCTGTAAGTTTCAATTGGATCCCCCCTCATCCTTCTAATCTCCATTCGAGTATCAACCCAGAGTTCTCCAACATTCCTCATGTGTTAAGCTTTTCATTTCTGGTGAACCTACTCTTGACACACACCAAGGCTAATACATCCTTCCTGAGGTATGAGGCACAAAATACTGGAAATGTGGTCTGACCAGAGCCTAAGAAAGCCTCAGAATCCCTACCATTATATCGTACTCCTCTCGAGATGAGTGACAACATTGTATCTGCCTTCTGAACTACTGACTCAATCTGCAAGTTTATCTAAGGCGAATCCTGCGCTTGGAATCCCAAGTCACTTTGTTACTCAGATTTATGATTTTTTCCCCCCATTTAGTATATAGTCCATGCCTGTATTCTTCATACCAAAGTGCATGACCTCACACTCCCCCACATTGTATTCCATCTGCTACTCCTTTTCCCAATCTCCTAAAATGTCGAAATCTTTCTGTAGGCTCCCTGCTTCCTCAATACTACATGCCTCTCCACCTATCTTTGCTTCATCAGCAAACGTAGCCAGAATGCCTTCTGCCCCACCACTCAGATCATTAACCTATAAAGTGAAATGTTGTGGTCCCAACATTGACTCTTGTGGAACACTGCTTGTCACCGGCTGCCAACCTGAGAGGGACAATTTTATCCTCACTCTGCATCCATCAGAGAGCTAACCTTTTATCCATGCTAGTACCTGTCCTCTGACACCATGGGTCCTTATCTTACTCGGGGAGAAAGTGAGGTCTGCAGATGCTGGAGATCAAAGTTGAAACTTTATTGCTGGAACAGCACAGCAGGTCAGGCAGCATCCAGGGAACAGGAAATTTGACGTTTCGGGCACAGAAGGGCCTGTGCCCGAAACGTCGAATCTCCTGTTCCCTGGATGCTGCCTGACCTGCTGTGCTGTTCCAGCAATAAAGTTTCAACTCCTTATCTTACTCTGCAACCTCCTGTGCGGTACTATATCAGAGGCCTTGTGGAAGTTCAGATGGGTAACTCTCTCTGGTCCAACCCGCCATTACCTCCTCAAAGAATTATCATTATCTTGAGAGCAATGTAAGTTATTGAAATGGGGAGCAATCAGAAGGCCAGGGTCATTCTTCCAGACAGAGTAGAGATGTTCCTCAAAGCAGTTTCTGTTTGGTTCACTAATGTAAAGGCGACTGCATTGTGAGCAGTAATGAAAGGAGATTGGATTGAAAGCATACAAGTTAAATGATACTTCACCTGGAAGGTGTATTTAGAGCCTTGGACAGTGAGGAGGGAAGCGATGAAAGGGCAAATGTTGCATATTCTGCATTTACTTGGGAAGATGCCATGGAAGTGTTCGGGGTGATGGAACGTGCCACAGAAGGTATAGTCCCTGTGAAATGCTGACAGTGGACAGGCGGGGAAGATATGTTTGATGGTGCTGTCCTGCTGGAGGTGGTGGAAGTGACGGAGGATGATTCTGTGAATGTGGATTCTAGTGCAGCAGGAAGTGAGGGCAAGGGGAGATCTATCATTGTTTTGGGAAGGAGGGGATGGAGTGAGGGCAGAAGTGAGGGAAATGGGGCAGTGACAGCTGAAGGCTCAGTCCATCAGATTTAGGGGATTTCTCGTTTGAGAGAAAAAATGACATGTAGGAAGCTTCGCAAAGGAATTTAGCATCATTTCCCATATCAAATAACAAAAAACGTTCATGATTTGTGTGCGTGAACCTTGGAAGAAAGGCAGGAAAGAATATGTGGGACACCGGGAGGATGTGACTGGGGAACTGGTTTCAGGGAACAAGCAGCGAATTTAAAACAGTATCTTACATCGTTCCTCACAGGGGAAGGCACAAAGAGTTTCAACATTATAAACAAAATTGTAGTTAGATGAAAGTTTTGCATTGTTTCTAACAAAACAAACAAGGCTTTTCTCAAACAGAAAATACCAAGGGTAAACAGCTCATCAACAATTCATAGCTTGCTTTAATAGAAGTGGTTACAGATTGACTGGTGGCACTGTGTGAAATGTTCCATAACTCTCGGGATTACAGGAGTGTTCCAGTGAAACTGGCGAAACTCCAATGTTGCGCCTGTCTTCAAGAAGAGAGCGAGCCTTCAAGTATTTAGGTTCTCCCTTTGTCTGATTAGTGGAGCATATTTGAGAGGATTAATGGCCTCATGATGTATTTTCATCCTGAGTGATTTAAAAACAAGTAAAACTCTGCTCCTTCCTCTGATGTGTTACATACTCGGGGACAAACATTTTGCGAAAGTTGAATTATTTTGAAAATTATCTGGAACATTGTACAAATGACATCATCCAGATAATTCTAGAAACAGCACTCATAAGAACATATATAACCATGTGGGGGTATTGCCTAGGTGAGAGAGAGGGAAGGTGCTGCATTGCAGTGGTGAGAGTGCTGGAGCCTTATTCTGGGGAAGGCGCTAACAGATATACAGTGAGTGTGAGGGAGCAGAGAGAATACAGTGACCCTTATCCTGACAGAGCGGGGAAGGTTATTGATGCTTTTCCTGAATTGCTGGACATTTCTTCTGACCGATACAGCACTGAGCTGTGTGGTGAGGTTAGACCATGCTCGGTGGGTCTGGTGGTGTGGCCCACTCTGGGAAGAGAATGGTCCTCCTCTGTACTAGCCCATCCACCAGGACCTCCGTGCCCCTGTCTACAAACTGCGGTGGAATTGCCGCTTATCTGCCATGCTCGAGTAAACTGTACAGGGCAGCTCCAAGCTGAGAAAGCTCAACCGTGTGCCCATTGGACTTTAAAGATGGCAGCAGTGCCAGGGATCCCGTGTTCCCGTGCGATGATGTGTACCTCCAGCCATGATGGGTGGGAGAATCGGGCTTGTATTGAATGAGACGGACACCATGGTATGGGTAGTTAATGAGGTGAGTTCGATAAGATAACACCAGGAAACTAGCTCTGCCTCGTGCAGACATTCCTTCTATCACACTCAATGAAAATGGCACTGAGACAAATTACTGTTCGATTCAGCCCAATGAGTCGAAGACTCTGCTGGTCCGACTCCCAGTTAAAAAGCTGCAGGACAAATGCTTATCCAAAACTCTCCATCATCTTAACTTACACCAATATCCTGCTCACCCATCATTCCTGGAAACAATGGCCTGTATTGCAAGATTCTATCGAAGTGTTTTCATTTCACAATTTTTAAACCTACCTTCAGATCCTTTTGTGAAATTCTCTCTCAATCTTCCCCTCGCTTTTAACCAAGCTCCTCCCATTTGTTGGTATTTAAACTGATTCCTCCGCCATCTCTCGCAGGCAGTGAGTTTCATACCCACATCACTCCTGTGTCATGCCACAATGGAAGTATGGAGCTGTACATGGAGGGGAGCTCCAAATCCTGTCACTACCAGCATGAGCTGCAATTTTCCCCACGCTGGGCAGTGATCTAACACAGTGTTACTCAGCAATGCAGTGATTGGTGTACACTACTATGTATGCTGGGAAGGTAACTGCTCCCGATTAAAAGATAAATTCACTGCTATTCACTGCACAGCTCCCCATACTGCACGGATATCCAATCCGTGTGTACAGAACAATGCCTTTGTGTGTTCTGTACAGCGCCTGTGCTGAACAGATCATTCAGTCCAAGTTTATAGATCAGTGCACTGTTGGACAGATACGTTGTGAACTGGTGAGCTCTAAACAGTGTTCGATCCTGGACGAATTGCTGAGCAGTACACTAGCGTGGTCTACGCAGTGCTTCATGCTGAGCAGGAATCTCATCTGGGCTTATACGTTATCCGGGCTGGATCTGAGAGGTGGATTCAGCATCCGATATAATTTCTGACATGATTATCTCTCCTCCAGCTCGGCCCATTCCGCTGGTAAATGTGAAGTGATGTGTTTGAGATAGAATTTTCTTGGTCAAAATATCCGACATTCAGCAAAACACTATTTATTCGAATACTGTCAATAAAAGACAACAAAAGTAAGAGGAACTTGCAATAACTTGATTCTATTGGAAAACTTAGCAGAATAATAGTTTATTTAACAGCTATACAGTAACTGCTCCAATATGGTATCATCCAATAATCACACAAATGTCAAAAAACAAATGCAGGAAACAGATTGTCTCACATGCAGTTCTCCAATCCAGGAGGAAAGAACATCAAAAGGCAGTTCCGAGAGAAATCACAGAGAGAGTGTTTAGAACCGGGGAGAGATTTCCTGCCTTCCAACTCTGCTGAGACCCCAGCAATAACTGGTGAAAGGTAAAACTAAGAATCCTGGTTCTGTGAGAGTTTGACCATCACTTTTCAGGACCAGGCCGCAGCTGCAAGAACACAAGGAATGGACTGTATCTACATCGTCTATGACTCTGTAGGTGTCTGTCATAAATGCCTAAACCCACCTAAGCCGTTAAATGCTAGACAGACAAAAGTCAAAGTTAAACATAAATAAATAAAATGAAAAAATTCAGCAGGCCTGGTGATCAGACACAGACGACCTCGGGAGCCCAGCAATTCCTAAACGGTCAAAACACAGCAGAATCATCGAGCTTGTGAAGAGAAAGAATTATCTCTCTCCCTCACCTCTATGTTTACAACTGGAGATATGCCATTAGACCAATAATCAGTGATATCAAAATCCCACCCACACCAAGTATTATTGTGATATATCAGAGTTGCCGTAAAATAGGTTAACTGGAGCTGTTTGTTCAGTGACTGTAATTAATATCAGTCTTCCTGGACCTAACTGGATCACTGGAGGCTTTCCCTCTTTAATAATTAGGACCTTCTTTCAACTTGTTATGCCATAGTATTCGGCGCAGAGTCAACCTCAACAAGATTGGGATCAGCAGCTACAGAGAAAGAGAGAGAAATCAGCATCTGAGAACATTAGAATGGTCCAACAATGGATTTTAATTTGAGAATATTAGACTGGAATGTTCCAACAATTGATCCGAATCTGAGAACATTAGACTGGAACCTTCCAACAATGGATCAGAATCTGAGAACATTAGACGGGAATGTTCCAACAATGGACAGGAGTTTATCCTCGGGTCTTTATTGGCTTTTTCAGGATTGGCCATGGTTACAGTTGCGGATACAAGCCGTACTGATGATTATTCAAGCTGGGTACTATCCCATCCTCGCTATTATTGGTGTTCCTGGTAAGTCTATCTCTGTCAATTCCATAAATGATGCTGAATGTTATTGCTATTCTGGTTGATTATATTTAACAAATACATAAACTTTCAGTCACAAACGCCACTTCCTTCTCATGCATTTCCAAACTACTTACTCATAAACATCTGAGAAGGAACAAGACTGTTCGGAACGTTGAGTCCCTTTTTACCGTGAACTGTTTTATGTCTCCATATTGTCTCTGTCATCAAACCTGCTGACACCCACCTTCATAATATCCCCAATCTCCAGCTCCGCCTGAGTTCTGTTGCTGACTTCACCATCATCTACCCCTTCGTTAACGACAGATTTTATGTCTCCAGTTCTCTTCTGACCTCTCTTCCAGTTACAAATAGTTTGACCACAAACTTGTTCTTGTCTCTACAGTTACTTCACAAGAGGGACTCTTAAACAGAGTAACAATGTCACTGACTGTGTAATTCAGTGGCACGGGTTATGACTCTAAAAGCATTGCCTGAAATCCTACCACAGTCGATGAATAAATTTAAATTCCAATGACAAAAATTGGAACGAAACCTAATTTTACTCATGGCAACCATAAACCATCAGGATTTCTTTTCTTCTTTTATTATTAAACTTTGGTAAAGAAACTTAACATGTTTGCCCTGTCTGAACTAAGTATCACCTCAGACCCACAACAATATGGTTGCCTCCATATTGCCTTGACAAATGGCCGCGTGGTCAAGGGCAGTTAGGATGGACAACAAATACTGTCCTTGCCAGTGATGCTGGCATCCCGCGAAACAACAACATTAAAGGTGAAATAACCAAGGAAATGCGGATGCTGGCGATCTGAAATAAAATTCTCCACCGTCTGAAAGAATGTTGGAGAATCTCAGCAGGTATGGCAGTCTGTCGGAAAAAAAACACAAATAGCGTTTCGAGTTCAGTGAACTTATCAAAACTGAATGCAAATGACAAATAATATTATTATATCAGGGATGGTTGGAAGGGTGAGCGGGAGGTTTGTGTTGATTGGATGATGTCCAGCAAGAGAGCGAGACCGAGAGAGAGAGAAAGGAAAAGCAAGCAAAATGATTGCTGATGATGGACTGGAAGGAAAACAGAATGGGAAGTTATTCTAACAATTCCCCTTTTCACATATTCCTGAATATCATATTTATTATGGGATGTCCCTGCTTATCGTGAGTTATGTTGCTCTATCTCTCGTCTCTGAGTGTAGTGATCAACTCCATCAGCAATACTTATAGTCGCTGAGATATAGAGAAACATAATGTTCCATTGTCAACTGCTTCTTTGGAGAGAGGAACTGTTACTGTGCGACTGTGTGGAGATGTAACAGCTTTCTCAGCCAGGAAGAGAAACTGAGGAAACCGAGGCATTTTCAACATTGAATGGATGCAGTATGGGTGTGGGGAATTGACTTGCTGCTGTCATCTGCAAAGTCAGTGGAGGCTCTGTGGATGGTGTTCTCAGGATTTTGATGTCAGCTACTGGGTTCATTCAGGGGGCCCCGAGGGTCTGGGGACCCCACCTGAATACTGCATTTACTGTGTGGCTGGGTCCATCGTAAACAAATGGAGCTGAGACTACAAAGAAGGGA
>NW_025205644.1:8427-10735 GCF_004010195.1 Chiloscyllium plagiosum | reverse complement strand
GTAGGGCAGAAGAGTGAGTAAATCCCTGAAAACGTACTCATCATGCATCAAACATCCTCGTCCATATCATTGATATAGATAAGAAACAGCAATGGGCCTAGCATTGACCAGCTCAGTGGCTCAGTGGTTAGCACTGCTGCCTCAGAGCACCGTGGATCTGGGTTCAATTCCAACCTCACAGAATGGTCTGTTAGGGTTAGATTTCTTACAGTATGGAAACAGGCCATTTGGCCCAACAAGTCCACACGGACCTGCCTAAAAGTAACCCACCCAGAGCCATTCTCCCTACCCATTATTTACCCTGGAGGAATGAACCGAGCAATATGGACAATTTAGCACGGCCAATTCATCTGAACTGTACATTTTTGGATTGTGGGAGTAAACCGGAGCACCCAGAGGAAACCCATGCAGACACAGGGAGAATGTGTAAACTCCACACAGACAGCTGGGGTCGAGCTCGGGTCCCTGGAGTTGCGAGGCAGCAGTGCAAACCACTGAGCCACCATGCCACCCCCAAGTGAGTTCTCCCCATGTCTGCGTGGGTTTCCTCTGGGTGCTCCGATTTCCTCCCACCATCCAAAAATGTGCAGGTTCGGTAAATTGGCCATACTCAAATGTCTATAGTGTTCATGGATGTGTCAGCAAGTTGCATTAGTCAGGGGTAAATGTAGAATAATAGGGTAGGGCAATGGCTTTGGGTGGAATAATTTTCAGAGGGCCAGTGAACTTGTTGGGTTGAAGGGCCTGTTTCCACAGAGGAGGGATTCTTTGAATCTAAGACCGCTGAGGCACACCACTAATCACAGGCTTCCAATCTGACTGTTATCCTTTGCTTTCTACTATCAAGCCAATTGTGTATCCAGTTTGCCAACTCCCCCTGGATTTCATGTGATCTAACCTTCCAGAGCAATGTATCATGTGGAACCTTATCAAAGGCCTTACTGAAATCTGTAGAGTCTACATGTTTTGGCATGCCCTCGCCAACCTTCCTGATCACTTCATCAAAGAACGCTAATAAATTTGTGAGGCATGGTCTCCCACGCACAAGTCTATGCTTACTATTCCCAATCAATGCTGCATTTCCAAATGCATAGCGTCATCTCAAGTAATTTACTTACCACGGATGTAAGGCTCACTGATCGATAGTTCCCAGGTTTTTTTGCAGCCCTTCTCGAATAAAGGCACAACATTTGCTGCCCTCCAATCTTCCGGGACCTCACCCGTGGGTAACGGTGATGCAGAAAGATCTGCCAGGGACCCCACAATTTCTTCTCTCGCCTTTTGCAGTGTTGTTGCATATGTTTGGTCAGGTCCAGGTGATTTATCCACGTTCATACATTCTAATACATTCAACTCTTCCTCTCCTGTGATATGGACTGTCCCAAGAGATCATCATTAACTTCCCAAAGTTCCCAAGACTTCATGTACTTCGCCACAGTCAACACAGAGGAAAGATAACTCCACGATTCTGCACATACATGTCCACTTTGGACCTTGAATAGTCCTAGTCTCTCTCTAGTTATTCTTTTTCCTTTGATATACTTCAAGACTCTCTTTGGATTCACCCAAATCTTCTCAGCCAAGGTCATCTGCCCTCCAGATTTCCTTCTTCAGTAAACTCTTGTATTCCCTATTTATCCCCAGGAATTCCCTTGACCCCAGCTGTCTGTACCTGAGCCATGCCTGCTTATTTTTCTGGTTAAAGCCTCAATGTGTCTTTTCATCCACAGTTCCTTATTCCTGCCAACCTTGCTCTTCACACTCACAGGAACGTACAGATCTTGAGCTGTAGCTATCTCACATTTAAAGAACTTCCACTTGCCCGAGGTCCCTTTGCCTGCAAGCAAACATCTCAAATCAACCCCTGAAAGCTGCTAGCTAACTCCGTCAAACTTTGCTTTGCCCCACTGTAGAACTAGCACCTGTGGAACATTTTGTCTTATTCCACAATGATTACAAGATTAATAGAACTATGGTCACTGGTTCCAAAGTGCTCCCCCACTGTCACCTCACTCCGAACATTCTGGTTGGGTTGTTTTCCTTGTTTTTGGAAGTAACTAGACAACACCATCAGCATCTCGATGTGCACTTGTGAGACTTTATCTCTTCCATGTGAAGTAATGGGATCCAGAAATCTCCATTTAATCTGGCTTCCATCAAAATTCCCAGGAACAGTACTGCCCAGGTCATCAATGTTCCCAGCTAACTACAGCAAGGCACGGAAAGGATTCAAAGTGAATCTTCACCGAAATGGTACTCATGTTAATATCCCAGATTAGTTTGAGAATGGACTTAGATCTGGAGGAAA
>NW_025205644.1:3293-7350 GCF_004010195.1 Chiloscyllium plagiosum | reverse complement strand
AGTGTTGGGTAGGGATCAGTCAGGGAGGGTGAGATTGCAGTATTGTGTAGGGATCAGTCAGGGAAGGGGTAAGTACAATTTTGGGTAGCGATCTGTCAGTGAGGGACAGGTTGCAGTGTTCGGTAGGGTTTAGTCACGGAGGGGGTGATTTCAGTGTTGAGTAAGGATCAGTCAGGGTTGGGGGAGAATGCACTGATGGGTAGGGATCAGTCAGGGATGGGAGAATGCAGTTTTGGGTGGGGATCAGTAAGGGAGGGGAGAATGCAGTGTTGAGTAGAGATCAGTTAGGGAGGGGGAGCTTGCAGTTTTGGGTAGGGATCAGTCAGGGCGGTGGAGATTGTAGTGTTGGGTAGGGGTCAGTCAGGGAGGGAGTGAGTGCAATGTTGGGCAGCTTTCAGTCAGGAAGAGGGTGATTAGAGTGTTGGGTAGGGATCAGTCAGGGAGGGTGAGATTGCAGTATTGTGTAGGGATCAGTCAGGGAAGGGGTAAGTACAATTTTGGGTAGCGATCTGTCAGTGAGGGACAGGTTGCAGTGTTCGGTAGGGTTTAGTCACGGAGGGGGTGATTTCAGTGTTGAGTAAGGATCAGTCAGGGTTGGGGCAGATTGCAGTGTTGGGTAGGGATCAGTCAGGGATGGGGTGAGTTCAGTTGTGGGCAGCGATCAGTCATTGAGGGAATGATTGCAGTGTTGGGTTGGATCAGTCCGGGAGGGCGTGCGTGCAATGTTCGGTTGGGATTACTCAGGAAGGGGTCGAGTGCAGTGCTGGGTAGCGATCAGTCAGGAAGGAGCAGATTGCAGTGTGGGATAGTAATCAGTCAGGGAGGGGGAGGTCACAGTGTTGGGTAGGGATTAGGCAGTGAGGTGGTGTGAGAGGTGTTGTGTCGTGATCAGTTAGAGAGGGGGAGATTGCATTGTTGGGTATGGATCAGTCAGGGAATGGGCGATTGCTGTGTTTGGTAGGGATTAGTGAGGGAGGGGGTGATAGCAGATTTGGATAAGGATCAGTCAGGGAGGGGGTGACTGCAGTATGGACAGTGATCAAACAGGGAGGGTAAGATTGCAGTGTTGGGTCGGGATCAGTCAGGGAGGCGTGACTGCAGTTTGGATAGAGATCAGTAAGGGAGGGGGTGAGTGCAAATTTGGGCAGGGGTCAGTAAGGGAGGGAGTGAGTGCAGTGTTCTGTCGGGATCAGACAGGGAGGGGAGATTGAAGTGTTGGTAGGAATCAGTCGGGGAAGGGGAGAATGCAGTGTTGGTAGGGATCAGTCAGGGAGAGGGGGGTTACAGTGTTGGGTAGGGTTCGGTCAGGGAGTGGCTAATTGCCGTGTTGGGACGGCATCATTCAGGGAGTGGGTGATTGCATGGTTGGGAAGGGATCAGTTTGATAGTGGGAGATTGGAGTGTTGGGTAGGGATCAGTCAGGGAGGGGGCGTTTGCAGTATCGTATAGTGGGTAGTCAGGGAGGGGTGATTGCAGTGTAGGGTAGGAGTCAGTCAGGGAGGGTGAGATTGCAGTGTTGGGTAGTGATCAGTCACGGAGGGGTGTGTGAGGTGTTGTGTAAGGATCAGTCAGGGAAGGGGGAGATTGCAATGGTGGATAGGGATCAGTCAGGGAGGGGGAGATTGCAGTGTTGCGTAGGAAACTGTCAGGGAGGGGTGTGTGAGGTGTTGTGTAAGGATCATTCAGGGAAGGGGGAGATTGCAATGTTGGGTAGGGATCAGTCAGGGAAGGGGAGAATGCAGTTTTAGCTAGAAATCCGTCAGTCAGGTGGGGAGACCGCAATGATGGGTAGGGATCAGTCAGGAGGGGGAGATTGCAATGTTGGGCAGGCCTCAGTCAGGGAAGGAGTGAGTGCATTGTTGGGTAGGGATCAGTCAGGGAGGGGAGGATTGCAGTTTTGGGGAGGGATCAGCCGGGGAGGGGGAGATTGCAGTGTTGGATAGGGATCAGTCAGGGAGGGGGAGATTGCAATGTTGGATAGGGATCAGTCAGAGTGGGTGAGGTTACAGTATTGCGTTGGGATCAGTCAGGGAGGGGTGAGTCCAGTGTTGTATGGGAATCAGTCAGGCAGGGGGAAATTGCTGTGTTGAGTAGGGATCAGTCAGGGAGGGGGAAAATGCACTGATGGGTAGGGACCAGTCAGGGATAGGAGAATGCAGTTTTGGGTGGGGATCAGACAGGGAGGGGAGAATGCAGTGTTGAGTTGGGATCTGTCAGGGAGGGAGAGATTGCAGTGTTGAGTAAGGATCAGTTCGGGAGGGGGAGATTGCAGTTTTGGGTGGGGATCAGTCAGGGAGGGGGAGATTGCATTGTTGGGAAGGGATCAGTCAGCTCGTGGGAGATTTGAGTGTTGGGTAGGGATTAGTCAGGGATAGGGCGATTGCAGTATCGTATAATGGTTAGTCAGGGAGAGGTCATTGCAGTCTTGTGCAGGGATTGGTCTGGGAGGGGTGATTGCAGTTTTGGGTAGGGATCAGTCACGGAGCGGCTGAGTGCAATGCTGGGCAGCGATCAGACAGGGAGGTGGAGGCTGCAGTGTTGAGTAGGAATCAGTCAGGGAGGGGGACATTGCAGTGTTGGGTAGGGATCTGTCGGGGAAGTGGAGATTTCAGTATTGGGTCTGGATCAGTCAGGGAGGGGTGATTACAGTGTTAGGTTAGGGATCAATCAGGGAGGGGGATATTACACAGTTGAGTAGGGATCAGTCAGGGAGGGGGAGATTACAGTGTTGGGTAGGGATCCGTCAGGGAGGGGGAGATTGCAGTGTTGGGTAGGGATCAGTCAGGGAGGGGCAGAGTGCAGTGTTGGGTAGGTATCAGTCAGGGAATTGGAGATTTCAGATTTGGGTAGGGGTTAAACAGGGAAGGGGCGAGTGCAGTGTTGGCTAAGGATCAGTCAGGGAGGGGGAGATTGAAGTGTTGGGTAGGGATCAGTAAGGGAGGGGGTGAGTGCAGTGTTGTTTGGGGACCGGTCAGGGAGGGTGAGATTGCTGTGTTGGATAGGGATTATTCATGGAGCGTACAATTACAATGTTGATTTCGGGATCAATCAGGGAGGGGGAAATTTCAAAATTGTTTAGGTTTCAGTCAGGGAGGGGGTAATTGCAGTGTTGAGGAGAGTTCAGTCAAGGAGGGGGATTGCAGTGTTGGGTAGGGATCAGTCAGGGATGGGGAGATTGCAGTGTTGGGCAGGGATCACTCACAGAGGGGGTGATTGCAGTGTTGGGTAGGTATCAGTCAGGGAGGGGGTGAGTGCAATGCTGGGGGAGATTGCATGTTGTATAGGGATCAGTCGGGGAGGGTGTGAGTGCAGTGTTTGTGGGGATCAGTCAGGGAAAGGGTGATTGCAGTGTTGGATTTGGGATCAATCATGGAGATGAAAATTGTAGTGTTGGGTAGGGATCAGTCAGGGAGAGGGAGATTGAAGTGTTGGTAGGGATCAGTCAGGTAGGTGAAAATTACAGTGTTGGGCAGCGATCAGTCAGGGAGTCGGAGATTGATGTGTTGGGTAGAGATCAGTCACGGAGGGGGAGATTGCAGTGTTGGTAGGGATCAGTCAGGGAGGGGCGATTACAGTGTTGGGCAGGGCTCAGTCAGATAGGGGGATATGCAGTTTTGGATAGTGATCAGCCAGGGAGGTGGTGATTGCAGTGTCGTGTAGGGATCAATCAGGGAGGGGGGTGAGTGCAGTGTTGGGTAGGGATTACTCAGGGATGAGGTATTTACAGTGTTGAATCGGGATTAGTCAGGGAGGGGGTGATTGCATTGTTGGGTCGGGATCAGCCAGGGAGTGGGAGATTGCTGTGTTGGTTAAGGATCAGTCGTGGGTGGGGGGATTGCAATATTGGTTACTCATAATTCCGGGAGCGGATAATTACAGTGTTGGTTTAGGGATCAATCTTGGAGTGGGAAACTGCAGTGTTGGGTTGGGATCAGTCAGGTAGGAGGTAATGGCAGTGACAGGTAGCGATTAGTTAGGGATGGGGTGATTGCAGCATTGTATAGCGATTAGTCAGGGGCGGGTGATTGCAGTGTGTGGAGCGATCAGGCGGGGGGGG
>NW_025205644.1:0-2738 GCF_004010195.1 Chiloscyllium plagiosum | reverse complement strand
TCAGTCAGGGAGGAGGAGATTGCAGTTTTGGGCAAGGGTTAGTGTGGGACCGAGTGATTGCAGTGTTGGGTAGGGATCAGTCAGGGAGGAGGAGATTGCAGTTTTGGGCAAGGGTTAGTGTGGGACCGAGTGATTGCAGTGTTGGGTAGGGATCAGTCAGGGAGGGGTGAGTACAATGTTGCGTAGGGATTACTCAGAGAGGGCGTGAGTGCAGTGTTGTGTAGGGATCAGTCAGGGAGGGGGTATTGCAGCGTTGGGTAGGGATCTGTCAGGGAGGGGAAGATTGCAGTGTTGGGTAGGGACCAGTCAGGGAGGGGGAGATTACAGTATTGGGTAGGGATCAGTCAGGGAGGGTGTGAATGCAATGTTGTATTTGGTTCAGTCAGGGAGGGGGAGATTGCAGTGTTGAGTCGGGATCAGTGAGGGAGTGGGAGGTTACAGTGTTGGGTAGGGATTTGTCAGGTCGGGGGTGATTGTAATGTTGTGTCGGGTTCAGTCATGGAGGATGAGATTGCAGTGTTGTGTAGGAATCAGTCAGGGAGGGGAGATTGCAGTGATGTGCCGGGATCAATCAGAGAGGGTAGATTACAATGTTGTGTTGGGATCATTGAGTGGGGAGATTGCAGTGTTGGGTAGGGATCAGTCAGGGAGTGGAAGAGTGCTGTGTTTCCCAGGGATGAGTCAGAGAGGGGGAGATTCCAGCGTTGTGTTGGGATCATTGAGGGAGGGGGAGATTGCAGTGTTCGGTAGGGATCAGTCAGGGTGGGGGTGAGTACAATGTTGCGTAGTGATTACTCAGAGAGTTGTGTACGGATCAGTCAGGGAGGGGGCGATTGTACGATTGGATAGGGATCAGTCACGGAGGGGAAGATTGCAGTATTGGGTAGCGACCAGTCAGCGAGGGGGTGACTGCAGTGTTGGGTAGGGATCAGTCACGGAGGGGGAGATTACAGTGTTCGGTAGGGATCAGTCGGGGAGCGTGTGAGTGCAATGTTGTGTTTGGTTCAGTCTGGGAGGGGGAGATTGCAGTGTTGGGTAGGGATCAGTCAGGAAGTGGGAGGTTACAGTGTTGGGTAGGGATTTGTCAGGTCGGGGGTGAATGCAATGTTGTGTCAGGATCAGTCATGGAGGATGTGAGTGCAGTGTTGCATAGGAATCAGTCAGGGAGGGGTGAATTACAATGTTGTGTTGGGATCATTGAGGGAGGGGGACATTACACTGTTGGGTAGGGATCTGTCAGGGAGGGGAAGATTGCAGTATTGGGTAGGAATCAGTCAGCAAGGGGGTGACTGCAGTGTTGGGTAGGGATCAGTCAGGGAGGGGGAGATTACAGTATTGGGTAGGGATCAGTCAGGGAGGGTGTGATTGCAATGTTGTGGTTGGTTCAGTCAGGGAGGGGGAGATTGCAGTGTCGGGTAGGGATCAGTCAGGGAGTGGGAGGTTACAGTGTTGGGTAGGGATTTGTCAGGTCGGGGGTGATTGTAATGTTGTGTCGGGTTCTGTTATGGAGGATGAGATTGCAGTGTTGTGTAGGAATCAGTCAGGGAGGGGGAGATTGCAGTGATGTGCCGCGATCAATCAGAAAGGGTAGATTACAATGTTGTTTTGGGATCAATGAGTGAGGGGGACATTACAGTGTTGGCTATGGATTCAGTCAGCGAGGGGTGAGTGCAGTGTTTGTTAGGGATCAGTTAGGGACGGGGAGATAGCAATGTTGAGTGGAGATCAGTCAGGGAGGGGGGATTGCAAAATTTGGGAATAATCAGTCAGGGAGAGGGAGATTGCTGTGATGTGACGGGATCAGTCAGAGAGGGGGAGAATGCAATGTTGTGTTGGGATCATTGAGGGGGAGATTGCAGTGTTGGGTAGGGATCAGTCAGGGAGTGGGAGAGTGCTGTGTTTTCCAGGGATGAGTCAGAGAGGGGGAGATTCCAGCGTTGTGTTGGGATCATTGAGGGAGGGGGAGATTGCAGTGTTTAGAAGGGATCAGTCAGGGAGTGGGTGAGTGCAGTGTTGGGTAGGGATCAGTCAGAGAGGGGGAGATTGCTGTGTTGTGTAGGGATCAGTCAGGGAGGGAGAGATTGCAATGTAGGGTCGGCATCAGTCAGGGAGGGGATGAGTACAATGTTGCGTAGTGATTACTCAGAGAGAGCGTGAGTGCAGTGTTGTGTACGGATCAGTCAGGAAGGGGGTATTGCAGTGTTGGGTAGGGATCTGTCAGGGAGGGGGCGATTGCAGGATTGGGTAGGGATCAATCAGGGAGGGGAAGATTGCAGTATTGGGTAGCGATCAGTCAGCGAGGGGGTGACTGCAGTGTTGGGAGGGATCAGTCAGGGAGGGTGTGAGTGCAGTGTTCGGTAGGGATCAGTCAGGGAGGGTGTGAGTGCAATGTTGTGTTTGGTTCAGTCAGGGAGGGGGAGATTGCAGTGTCGGGTAGGGATCAGTGAGGAAGTGGGAGGTTACAGTGTTGGGTAGGGATTTGTCAGGTCGGGTGTGATTGCAATGTTGTGTCGGGATCAGTCATGGAGGATGAGATTGCAGTGTAGAGTAGGAATCAGACAGGGAGGGGGAGATTGCAGTGATGTGCCGGGATCCGTCAGAGAAGGGGAAATTACAATGTTGTGTTGCGATCATTGAGGGAGGGGGACATTACTTTGTCGTGTAGGGATCAGTCAGGCAGGGGTGAGTGCAGTGTCTGGCAGGGATCAGTTAGGGACGGGGAGATAGTAATTTTGAGT
>NW_025205643.1:8233-10735 GCF_004010195.1 Chiloscyllium plagiosum | reverse complement strand
TGTCACCTCCTCCAGCCCCTACACCCCCTCCCTATCCCTGTCCCCTCCTCCAGGCCCTACACCCCCTCCCTCCCTAATGGGGCACTGTGTGGTGGTGTCCCCACAGCACACAGGGACAGCAGTGGGTGAGGTTGTCAGCTCACCCCCACTTCTCAAGGGGCAGCTAGGGACATGTTGATCAATGATACCCCAGTCGGGGATACCCACAGCCCATGAGTGAAGAGGCAAGGACATAAACACCGTGTATTGGAAATACTGTCCCACTCACCTTGTGCAGTCCGACCACCTTGGGAGTGTAATACACCGTGTACGTCCGGTTTCTGTCATTGTTTGCTGTCACTTTAGCCTGGAAAGAAAAGCAGGCACAGAATTGGTTCCACACTCCATTCTGAGCACTTTTCCAAAACAGGGAAATGGAACAATTTGGTATTTCCTTCCTGTTGGACAGATGAGGTGGAGGGCTGACCTCATCAAGGCACAGACAGATTAGAGTTTAGATTAGATTACCTTACAGTGTGGAAACAGGCCCTTCGGCCCAACAAGTCCACACCGACCCGCCGAAGCGCAACCCACCCAAACCCCTACATTTACCCCATATCTAACACTACGGGTAATTTAGCATGGCCAATTCACCTAACCTACACATCTTTGGACTGTGGGAGGAAACCGGAGCACCCGGAGGAAACCCACGCGGACACGGGGAGAATGTGCAAACTCCACACAGACAGTCGCCTGAGGCGGGAATTGAACCCGGGTCTCTGGCGCTGTGAGGCAGCAGTGCTAACCACTGTGCCACCACATAGAGGGAGGGAGGGAGACAGAGAGATAGGGAGAGGCAGCGGCTCCGCAAAGAGAGAGAGAGAGAGAGGGGGGGAGAGAGACAGACAGACAGACAGAGAGGGAGGCAGAGAGAGAGACAGACAGAGGGAGAGAGGGAGGGAGAGAGGGAGAGAGACAGAGAAAGGGGGGGAGGAGAGAGACAGACAGAGAGAGGGGAACAAAGACAGAGAGACAGCAATTCTAAAGAAAAATAAATGAACAGATTTAAATGTAAAAAGGATCATCGAGCCTCACCTCCTCACGATGCCCAGCGGGGTCCTCCACATAGACAATCACCTCACCCTGGCCTGCACTAATAGTTTCCACAGTGAATTCCGTCTTCCTCATGACCACATTCCCTGTCGGCTCGATACCTGGACACAGGAATTTGTGTATCACCACCGGGAGAGAAGGGGGAGGGGAGTCACAGGAATAAAACAAAGTTAGATGTGAAAACAGGCAACAACGCAGATCACCAAGAATGAGTGAGAGAAAATGGCCGCCATCACAGACCTGGTCCGTAGGCCCGAGCCTTCTTGGGATTGAGTTTGGGCCGAAGTGGTGCCCCAGGCTTGAGCTTGGCCTTGGGGAACTGGGAGAGGTAGGTCATGACCGAGTGTTCATCCACATTTGGATCCAAAATTTCCTCCGGGGTGATCACCTGAGAGAGATAATAGTGAGATGCTTTGTAAAGAAGGAACCTCCACAAAAAGACGTCAATCCAGGTCGTCCGGGGTTACACGTGTTTGAGGGGTAAATATTGGCCCCCGGGGGGGTCACCAGGGGAACAGCCCCACCTCTCAAAGCCCTTGTCTCCTCTTCTGGTACAGACAGTCAGAACAGGAGGAGGTGACCAACTCACATAGAGGCCTCTGCTGCAGTGTGGCACTCCCTCAAACCCTGGCAAGGCCCGAGGGAGAATGAAAGGAAGACACAGAATGAAGAGGCCCAAGGAGGGGGCTGAATGGCCTCTTATTTTTACCACTTCGGACCTATTACACAGGAATAGGAGGCCATTCAGCCCCTCCTCCTCCAGCCTGTTACACAGGGATAGGAGGCCATTCAGCCCCTAATCCAGCCTGTTATACAGGAACAGGAGGCCATTCAGCCAATAATCCAGCCTGTTATACAGGAACAGGATGCCATTCAGCCCCCTCCTCAAGCCGGTTACACAGGAGGCCATTCAGCCCCCTTCCTCTTCCAACCTGTTACACAGAAACACAGGAGGCCATTCAGCCCCTCTTCCTCGAGCCTCAATAGTGTAGTAGGAGCCTCTTCCTTTTCTCCCTCCCGACCATGGTAACTGTGCCCACCCCCCCCTCACCAATGCCAATGAACTGTTCGCGGCACAGTCTTGCTGACCTACCTGTGGGATCCCCAGCCAATCGTCAGCCTGCTGCATGGCTTCCCTGGCATTTTCCACTGGTTTTGTCCCATCCCAGGTCTCCCAGTCCGGGCACAGTCCTAGAGGGAGACGGATCACAGTCAAGGACACCCGAGACTCACGTAGCCTCTGGGAGGGACGGGGCAGGATAAGAAACTGGGTGGGGAGGGGGGATAGAGGGAGAGGAGTGGGAGATTGAGGAGGGGGTGCCGAGGCAGGACGAGGGCATTGGGGGGAGATGGGGAGAGATTGGGGGAGGGGGAAGAGATTGGAGAGGGAAAGATGGGGTACAGAGTAGG
>NW_025205643.1:0-7861 GCF_004010195.1 Chiloscyllium plagiosum | reverse complement strand
GGAGGTGGGGGGGAGAGATGCTGGAGAGATGGTGGGAGGGCGTGAGATTGTGGGGGAGGGGAAACAATCGGGGCAGGATAGGAGATTAGGGGAGGGTGAGGTTGGGGGGTAGGATTTCGGAGAGTATCCTTACCAGGGGCACAGCTATCCACCAGAGCACCTAGGGCTTTCCCACTTTGCCAGTC
Source organism: Chiloscyllium plagiosum (assembly GCF_004010195.1). Classification (NCBI taxonomy): domain Eukaryota; kingdom Metazoa; phylum Chordata; class Chondrichthyes; order Orectolobiformes; family Hemiscylliidae; genus Chiloscyllium; species Chiloscyllium plagiosum. The sequence goes on along the minus strand of NW_025205643.1, from coordinate 7,676 downwards.
TTTGCTGAAGTTGGTGATCGGGATTTCGGGTAATTTGTTCTGGATCCATCCCAGCAGCCTCTGCTTCGGGGTCTGCTTCTTGGCCTCATCGTCCTCTTCATCCCACATCGGCATGGAGATAGAGTAATGCAGAATGAGGGTCCATATCAAACCCAGGATCAGCTTCAGGTTCCCATCCACAATTGCTTTACTGTCTGCAAGGACAGAAACAACAAAAACACCCACAGTTATAACCACCTACCCTCAGCTTACTCCAGGGAGTACAGGAGACAAACACACCCACAGTTATAACCACCTACCCTCAGCTTACTCCAGGGAGTACAGGAGAAGGTAGTGTAAAGGTGGCAGAAACAAAGGCCACTCACAGAAAACTAAACGACACAATGTGTGGGGGCTACTACACTGGCGGGAACACCGAAGATTGGCCGGCCAATGGAAAACAGAGAGCATGTGAGAACTGGATACCCCTGAGTGTTTGGAGAGAAGCAGGAAAAGATACAGTCCGATCTCCACATCTCCCCTGTCAAGTCCCTCTAAGAATCTTGTCTGTTTCAATCAGGTCACTTCTCAAACCTTCGAAACTCCTACGAGCACGGACCCAACCTCTTAACCCTCTCCCCATACCACAGAACCTCCCTCCCTGGAATCAGCCCAGTGAATCTTTTCCAGACTACCTTCAATTCCAGTCTCTCTATCCACAGATACAGGGACCCAAAACTCTTCCCAGTTTCACCCCCTCTCTCTCGCATTCTCGCTCCCCCCACTCTCTCACCCCCCTCTCACCCCCTTTCTCTCTCTCTCGCCCTTTTTTCTCTCTCTCTCTCTTTCTAGCCCCAATGTCCCTCGCCTCCTCTCCGTCTCACCCCCTTTCTGACTCAGCTCCCTCTCCGTGGTTAAGATCGCAGACGGTGGTGGGGAGGATTGGGAGGGGGTGTGATAGGAGAGTTGGGGAGGGGGGAGAAGAGAAGATAGGGGAGATGGGAGGAGGGGGAGAGATGGGGGGTGGGGAGAGATGGGGGGGTAGGGTGAGAAATGGGGAGAGGGGAAGAGATTGGGGCAGGATAGGAGGTTAGGGGAGGGTGGGACTGGGGGTAGGGTTGGGTTTGTGGTTTCAGAGAATGTCCTTACGAGGGGCACAGATGTCTACCAGAGCGCCTAAGGCTTTCCCACTTTGCCAATCTTTGCTGAAGTTGGCAGGAATTCAGCCAGGATGAGCAGAGAGTGCGCCTGAAATGGAGAACGGCTGCAGAATGCTGAGATGCAGAGGGATCTGGGTGTCCTGGTGTATGGTTCACAGAAAGTTAGTGTGCAGGCACAGCAAGTAATCAGGAAAGCTAGCGGGATGTTCGGGTTTATTGTGAGGGGAAGTGAAGACAGGAGGAGGGAGGTTATGCTCCAGTTATACAGGGCACCGGTGAGAACACATCTGGAGGACCGTGTACAGTATCGGCCTCCTCACTTCAGGAAGGATGTGACTGTGTTGCAGGCAGTTCAGAGCAGGTTTCCCCAGACAGATCCCTGGAATGGGATGGGATGTTTAATGAGGGAAGGTAGGACAGACTGGGCTTGTATCCGCAGAGAGAGACAGAGGAGACTTGATTGAAGTTTATCAAATCTCGTTGCGTCGCAATGAGGTGGGGGGGGGGGGCGGGGGAGGTGCGAGTTCGATTACACTGGAACAGGAAAAGTCATTCAGCCCTCTCTGTAACAAGGAAAGATCACGTGGCCCACTCCACCCACTGCAGGGGCTGCATTTCACAGCCAAAAGATACCCACAGCTTCTTAGTCAATGAGTCTGACTTCCTTTCTCAAAGGGACACACCCTCTGCTAAAAAAAACCCTAAAGGAACAGAAATATCATGGGGGGTGTGTCACACAAACAAGGGCTGCTTCAAATCAAATCTCAACTCTAAGGTATTATCCTGGGGCAACAAGTGCAGTTAGACACTCCCAAGGGGCAATTAACCCCCAACTGTCCCAAGGGGCAATTAACCACTGACTGCCCTTTGGCTGCACAGTTGACAAACTGAGTCACGGCTACAGTAACAAACAGTCACCACACAATTAGCTATAAACTTGTACATCTCTATAGACAGACCCAACCCCACCAGTACTGTACCCCAGTGTTATACAGGGACAGCCCTGTCCCCATCTAACTGTACCCCAGTGTTATACAGGGACAGACCCGTCCCCACCAGGACTGTACCCCAGTGTTATACAGGGACAGACCTGTCCCCACCTGTACTGTACCCCAGTGTTATACAGTGACAGACCTTTCCAATCCCTGAATGAGTCATTTTTGGGGGTTGAAGAGGGGAGGGAGAGGTGTGGGAACACTCCCAGTGGCAGGAGGGGTAGATGGATTGAGGGGAACAGGAGAGGGGCGGGGGGGGGGGGGGGGGGTAGGTGGCGGATATAGAAGGCGAATTTGAGTGTCGTCCACCCCCACCCCCACATTGTTGTGGCCTTAAAGGGCAGTGGGCGCGGAGTGGACTGAAGCTGCGAGAAACGGGACATTGGGTAAATATTCACCAAGTACCTGTTTGCTCCATTCTTAGAGATGAAGCAGAGGTTTCTAATCCCACCAGGAGGAAATGTGAGATTAAAAAAAAATTTAAAGCATGACTTTTAACATTCGTGACCACCATCTTGTAAAGGAGAACAACTGACACAGAATGGTTCATGATCGCGCCAATCCATGTTTGTTTGACCGTCTCTCGGCCAACTATCCAGGCTGATTAGCTACGAGAATGAACAATTCACGTAATTCCTTCGCTCCCCCATTCTCGAATAACAGCCACAGATTGGGGTTCAAAGGTCAGAGGCAGGGGAAACACCGTCCGATGAGGAGAAAGGGACAGAAACTGGCCAAGGTGGGGTTGGGGCCTATTTAGCGGAGAGTGAAAACAAAAGCCTTACTCAGAGGTTTGCGGTTGATAAATGAGTTTGGTGAGCAAGGCCTGAGACTCGAGCCAAAAGTGTGTTTTGCAGAACCCAATGCTGCTATATGGAGATTCCAATCATCCTGTCATTATCATTTCACTCGGAGTACTTCCTGCCTAATTGCTCGTGCCTCTCAAAGTTTACCATATATGGCCCACTGAGTGTGAGACAGAGAGCAGGACAAGTGCAGACAACAGTGCGGCATGTCCCAACTCTGCCAACAACTGGGGCTGTTCTTTTTGTACATTCTTACCCATCTCCGGCTGCGCCCCCTCCCCCATCACAGGTTAACCCCATGTTGCCTGCCCCCACATTGCCCCATCCAACCCTGAAAGAATCCAACTCAACTCCCAACCTATTCTGAGGGAGGGACGGAGGGGGGAAAATGGGGGCCCCAACACTCACCTCCCCAAAGGCACATTTTCCCCCCAAACTCCCGACCCCACTTCGTGGGGAGGGCACACATGAAGGAAACCTTGAAACAGCCAATGATCGGGTCAACAGCAAGGGCAGGATAGATGGGCTGAAAGGAGTACACTGTGCTCCAACGGTCCTGCCTCTCATGTCAAGGCGCAGACAAGACGTCGGGGAATTGGGGGGCAGTCCCACTCAGAGAGAACAAGAGGACACATGCACTGACACAGTCTCTCTCACACACACACAGACACAGAGACAGTCACACACACACACACACAGAGACAGTCACACACACACAGACAGTCACACACACAGAGACAGTCTCTCTCTCACACACACACACAGACAGTCACACACACACACAAACAGAGGCACACACAACACACAGAGACAGTCACACATACACACACAGAGACAGTCACACATACACACACAGAGACAGTCACACATACACACACAGAGACAGTCTCTCACACACACAGAGACAGTCTCTCACACACACAGAGACAGTCACACACACACAGTGACACACACACAGATAGTGACAGTCACACACACACAGTGACAGTTTCTCTCACACACACACAGTGACAGTTTCTCTCACAGTGACACACACAGATAGTGACAGTCTCACACACACAGTGACAGTCTCTCTCTCACACACACAGTGACAGTTTCTCTCACAGTGACACACAGATAGTGACAGTGACACACACAGATAGTGACAGTCTCACACACACAGTGACAGTCTCTCTCTCACACACACAGTGACAGTTTCTCTCACAGTGACACACACAGATAGTGACAGTCTCACACACACAGTGACAGTCACACACACACAGTGACAGTCACACACACACAGTGACAGTCACACACACACACACACAGTCACACACCCAGACTGGTGAACAGACACCATGCCTTTCGAGGGTTTCTTGAGACCATACACACTCCACCCAATCTAATTTTGAAGCAATGGAAAAGAGCCCCAAAAGAGGAAGAGAAAGAGTTTAAAGAAAGTGTGATTGGTTGAGGTATGAATAATACCGTGTGGTGGGCAGCTAGTCCAAAGGATGTCACCAGAGCAGCCAAACTTTATCCCCTGCCTGACCACCCCACCCACTCATATGCAGTTCCTCTTTTTCAACTGAAACCCACATTGATCCCCACCCCGAGATTAGATTGTGCTGAGTGGATCCCAGATTTAGAGAACTCAATCAACCCTCCCTATCTCTGTCCCCTCCTCCAGCCCCTACACCCCCTCCCTATCTCTGTCCCCTCCTCCAGCCCCCTCCCTATCTCTGTCACCTCCTCCAGCCCCCTCCGCCCCCTCCCTAACTCTGTGTGAGGTGTCAAGGTCGAATGGGGAGTGTGTGTGTGTGTGTTGTGGGGGCCAGAGGTCAAACTTGGTACCAATCAGCCCAGAGGCCTGCATCCTTCCCTCCCCCCCACGACCCCCTGGTCACGGCTCCAATCCAGGGATGGCTGACATATTTTCCCATATATGGAAAGGATGACAGAATCTGCAGAGTCTGGTCTCAAATTTCACTCTGGAGCCCACCCCCCACAACAAGGGGTAGAGAGAGAGAAAGAGAGAGAATAATCACAGACAGGCTGACACAGCCTCCCTTACAGAGGCCTGTCGTCATTACATCGGAATTCCTTACAGCTCCAAGTAGGCCCCTCTCCCTCAGAGACTGAGCTCCACTTCCAAACACAGACCTCCCCACCCCCTCCACCCCCACCCCCACCCCCAACCCCGCTTTTCCTTCGACTAATCACGCTCTATCATGCCTTCTCCCATCCAGCCCCTCGGTTCAACACTGTCCCTCAACTCCCTCTGTGTGGGAGCAGGTCCCCCATTCTCCAGCCCCTCTCCCCAGGGGAGCGAGTGCCCCAATCTCCCGCCTCTCCCCGCGGGAGCAGGTCTGTTGGGGAGGGCGGGGGGGGGGGGGAGAAAATCGATCAGTCCCAGAATTCCCTCAGAAGTAGTGGCCATTTGGCTAGCTCTTCTTGCCTCCCCATCCCGCCTCATCTCCTCCCCACCCCGCTCCACAATTCTGCAATCCCCAACCCTGTCCGACATCACCCCCTCTCTGCACAGATCCTCTACAAAGTCTCCTTGACGACATATTCGTCATGACCGCTCCCCCCTCCATTCACCAAACCCGAGGATCTGTGTCATCACAGGAGGGTTATCACCCACTCCCCCACCCTCTAACCCCCACCTCCAGAGGGTGGGGGAGTCAGGGTCCCGTTGCAAGGTGACAGACGGCAATGCACATTATGTCTCTTTTGCAAAGGGAGTTGAGAAGTTGGTGGAATGGGAGGAAAGGGGGGGAGGCAGATGAGGTTCGACGCAGAGAAGTGTGAGGTGATGCACTCTGGTCAGAGGAACATCGAGAGATAATATAAAATAGTGAGTACAATTCTAAAGTGAGCTGTAGGGAGATGGGTGTATATGTGCACAGATCATTGAAGGTGGCAGGACAGGTAGAGAGAACAGTTAATAAAGCACAGTGTTCTCGGTTTTATTCATACAGACCTCGAGTAAAGGAGCAAGGAGGTGATGCTGAACTTGTACGAGACACAGTGACAGTCTCTCTCACACACACACACACAGTGACAGTCTCTCTCACACACACACACACAGTGACAGTCACACACACATACACACAGTGACAGTCTCTCTCACACCCACACACAGTGACAGTCACACACACACAGTGACAGTCACACACCCACAGTGACAGTCACACACACACACAGTGACAGTCTCTCTCTCACACACACACAGTGACAGTCTCTCTCACACACACACAGTGACAGTCTCTCTCTCACACACACACAGTGACAGTCACACACCCACACACACAGTGACAGTCACACACCCACAGTGACAGTCTCTCTCTCACACACACACAGTGACAGTCTCTCTCACACACACACAGTGACAGCCACACACCCACACACAATGACAGTCTCTCTCACACACATAGTGACAGTCACACACACCCACACAGTGACAGTCACACCCACCCACACACACAGTGACAGACACACACCCACAGTGACAGTCACACACACACACAGTGACAGTCTCTCTCTCTCACACACACACACACACAGTGACAGTCACACACCCAGATCGGTGAACAAACACCATGCCTTTCGAGCTGCAGTACTGTGTATGGTTGTGGGCACCACATTATCGGATAAACGTGAACACATTGTACAGAGAACGCAGAGTTGATTCACACGGAAGTTTCCAGGGATGAGAAACTTGAGTGATGAAGATAGACTGAAAATGTCAGCTCCAGGAAGGATGTTGTGAAACTTGAAACAGTTCAGAGAGGATTTACAAGGATGTTGCGAGGGTGGGAGGGTTTGAGCTATAGGGAGAGGCTGAATAGGCCGGGGCTGTTTTCCCTGGAGCGTCGGAGGCTGAGGGGTGACCTTATAGAGGTTTATAAAATCATGAGGGGCATGGATAGGGTAAATAGACAAAGTCTTTTCCCTGGGGTCGGGGAGTCCAGAACTAGAGGGGCATAGGTATAGGGTGAGAGGGGAAAGATGTTAGAGAGACCTAAGGGGCAGCTTTTTCACTCAGAGAGTGGTATGTGTGTGGAATGAGCTGCCAGAGGATGTGGTGGAGGCTGGTACATTACAGCATTTAAAAGGCATCTGGATGGGTATATGAACAGGAAGGGTTTGGAGGGGTATGGGCCAAGTGCTGGGGAATGGGGCTAGATTAATTTAGGATATCTGGGTCAGCATGGACGAGTTGGACCGAAGGGTCTGTTTCTGTGCTGTACATCTCTATGACTCTATGACAGGGACAGCACAGGGTTAGATAGAGTAAAGCTTCCTCTACACTGTCCCCCCATCAAACACTCTCAGGACAGGGACAGCATGGGGTTAGATACAGAGTAAAGCTCCCTCTACACCATTCCCCATCAAACACTCCCAGGGACAGCACGGGGTTAGATACAGAGTAAAGCTCCCTCTACACTGTCTCCCATCAAACACTCCCAATGACAGAGATAGCACTGGTTCAGATACAGAGTAAACCTCCCCCTACACTGTCCCCCCATCAAACACTCCCAGGGACAGGGACAGCACAGGGTTAGATACAGAGTAAAGCTCCCTCTACACAATCCCCCCATCAAACACTCCCAGGAGAGGGACAGCACAGGTTTGAAGAGGTCAGTGTTTAAGGTATGAAAGAGGGGGGAGATATGGAGATGGAGCGAAGGGAATCGGGTGATACTTTAGAGTCTGGAATTGGAGGAGGGGACAGGGATAGGGAGGGGCTG
>NW_025205642.1:5907-10735 GCF_004010195.1 Chiloscyllium plagiosum | reverse complement strand
AAACTCTGCTCCCACAATGTCAGGTTTGTTTTTTATTAAGTAAGGAGACCAAAACTGCACACAACACTGCACAATGTTCAAGATGGGGTCTCACCAAGAACCTGTACAGCTGCAGTAAGACACCCTTACTCCTAGACTGAAATCCCCCTGGAATGAAGATCAACACACCATTTATCTTCCTAACTGCTTTCTGTTCCTGCAATAATGCCTTCAGTGAATAGTGTGAAGGGAGATCCAAACCCTTTTCAATACTACAGCTCCCCACTTGGTGGCTCTATGTACACTGGTCAGCGTGCCGAAGCCATTCCCAGTATTGACTGGTTGCTTCAGAACGCACTGCCTTGCATAGACCTCGAAGCTCTGCGCAGAACGAAACAAAAATGCAGCATAAGTTCCTTTATAAATCAATATTTTTTCAACCAATCCCTTTTCAAATTGTAGGTTGCCGTCCTGTTTTCCCACTAAAGTTCACGACGTCACATCTACCCCCATTGCTCTACATTTGCCATATATTTGTCTATTCACTGCACTTGTCTCAATCACCTTGGAGCTTTTTTACATCCTGCTCAACGACTCACAATCCGATATCGACATTTAGTGCCATCAGCAGAACTGGGAATATTGCATTTGATTCCCACAACCAAACGTTTGGTGTTTATTGGAAATATTTGGGTCCCAAGCCCCGATTCTTGCTATACCCCCAAGCTTTCCACTCGAATTTTATTATTCCTATTCGCTGCGTCATGTCAGCTTTCCCATTCTAAATTATGTCCACATATTAACCCCAGTCCCATAAGATTTGAATTTGAATGGTATGCTTGGAGCTTTATCATCTATTTTTGGGAATATTTGGGTCCCAAGCCCCGATTCTTGCTATACCCCCAAGCTTTCCACTCGAATTTTATTATTCCTATTCGCTGCGTCATGTCAGCTTTCCCATTCTAAATCATGTCCACATATTAACCCCAGTCCCATAAGATTTGAATTTGAATGGTAGGCTTGGAGCTTTATCATCTATTTTCCTAACAATCCAGTCATATTGTATTGATTGCTTCCCCATAATTTTGCTCAGTCAGTTTCTCAAATATGATTCCCTTTTCATAAATCTCTATTGACTTTGTCTCTGTCCATTACTTTCGGTTCCAATAATTCCTCTAAAAATGTTTAGGTGCCAATTCCATTCTTTTTCCTTTCTTTCTCATCAAATTAAAGTTTCCTCGTATTGCTGGGAATATTGCTTTTTTATTTAGATTACTTCTGTGAAGACTTAACTGAAATATTTGCTTCCTAGTTCTGCCATTACCCTGTCCTCAATTCTCTGGTTTCAGCCTGTCAGGAAACTGCACCGTTTTCCCCTTAATTTTGCCACGTACATGCTTTTAGAACCAATTATAAATTCAATTTTATAACCATTGTTAATATACCCTTCAGAAACTCATCAATTCCGGCTTAAGGTGCTGAATGACTGACATTCCACAGCCATACAATCAGAGGAGCATAGACTCTGTACCGTCACAAATACAGCACGGTCGACATTAGTCCCACTTTCTGACCCATGACCAGCAACTGGGAATGTTATGGCATTTCAAGTGCGCAACGTTGATTCATTTTTTAACGGTTGTGAGGTTACCCGTGACAACTCCCCTCTCAGAAAGTGTATCCCAGGACCCACCTCCAGCTGGGTTAAAAACAATCCTCAAATTCTCACTAAACCTGAAACCCTCCACTTAAAAAGTGCGCTCTCCTGTTCTTGACCATTTGACTAAAAGGAACAACTGCTGTCTATCCACGCTCTCCATGACCCTCGTAATCTTAGCCTCCTGAATCACCTCCCCCTTTTGCCTTCTCTGATCCAAAGTAAGCAACCCAAGCTCATCCAGCCTCTCTCCATAGCTGATATGGTCCATCACAGGGAACATCCTGGTGAATCTCCTCTGTACCCCCTCCAGTCCCATCACAATCTTCCTGTAATATGGAGCCCAGAGCTACACAAATTATTCCATCTTGGATTAACTAACGTTCTGCATAGCTCTGATAATCTTTGCCTCGATGAAAAAAGGCCAATTTTACGGTCGCTATGTTTTATCATCTTCAGCGTTACCCTGTCCATACCCATTCAGGGATGTGTGGAGAAGCACCCGCTGAGCTTCGTAGTGTGCTGCCATTCATTTAGTACTACCCTTAATCATCGCCTTTATGAGGGTATGATCCATCTGTCATTGATCTGCCCATCTGACCATTCCATTTACATCTTCCTGTAAATTTAGACCTTCCTGCTCATTTCCAAACACCTGGCTAATCGTTTTTAAGGTTACAAAATCACACCAGGTTATAGTCCAACAGTTTTATTCAGAGGCACTAGCTTTCAATGCACTGCTTGTTCATCAGGTGATGATGCGCTTCAAAAGCTGCTGCCTCCAAATAAACCTGCTGGACTATAATCTAGTGTTATCTGACTTTTAACTTTGTCCACCCCAGTCAAACATTGGCACCTTTGAATTACAAGTAACAAGGGCACAGCACTGATCCCTGTAGTGCACCTTTGGACATCAATCTACAGTCACACAAACAGCCTTCTAACACCATGCTCTGTATGCGAACACTAAGTTGATTTGGATGCAATTTGGCAAGTCATTGATGAGTGTGAATTGTTCCATTTTTTATAGGATTAGATTCCATACAGTGTGGAAACAGACCCTTCCGCCCAACCAGTCCATAAAGAGTAGCCCATCCAGACCCATTTCCCTCTGACGAATGCGCCTAACACGATGGGTAATTTAGCATGGCCAATTCACCTGAACTGCACATCTTTGGACTGTGGCAAGAAAAAGGAGCACCCGGAGGAAACCCACGCAGACACAGGGAGAACTGGCAAACTCCACAAAAACAGTCGTCCAAGGTGCGGATAGAACCTGGGACTCTGGTGCTGTGAGGCAGCAGTGCCAAGCACTGAGCCACTGTGCCGCTGGATGCCCCTTCAGAATACCTGGGGATTCTCCCTAATGTTACCCTGCCAGCAAGTTTCTATGCCCCTGTGTTAGTCTGTCCCCTTCAAGTGATGGATTTGCTTCTTCTTTCTATTTTAAATGGCCTATCCCTTATCCTGCCATTATTTGCCTTAAACGTAGATTAGACAGCCAGAGAAACAGTTTGTTTATTTCCAGCTTGTCATACGTTCAGTGAATTTTCTAAGTTTCACTGCGGTCACCTCTCAAGCTCGCAATCTGAGGGATTAATCTGGAGAATGTCCATTTCACTTCCTCTGCGGTCAGTATATTCTTTCTCAGATTGAGTCACCAACACTGCACACAATACTCCAAATACAGTCTCACCAACACGCTGTGAAGCTGCTTCAACATGTCCTTCCATCTATATTCTGATTCCCTTAAATGAAGGCGAACATAACTTTAACTTTCCACTTACATATATTCCTCAAAATGCCTTTCTCATTATTTTTTTTACGAACCACTGTGTGAGTTCTTATAGCAAGCCTTCTGAAAATCCAAATATGCCAATTCTGCTGGTTCCCCATTATCTATGCTGTAAGAAACAATTTCAAATAATTCAGAAGTTTGTCAAGTATGATTTCTCTGTCAGAAACACATGCAGATACTCTCAAATGCTGCTGTTAATTTCTAAATATCTAACATCACGTGATATGTAGTAGATTCCAACGAATTTCTTACAGATATCAAGTTAATTGGTCTGCAGTTCTCCACACTGTCTCTTCTTCCGTTGCAGATGTTCAGATTCATTCCATTTCCCTACAATTCTTGGAACACGTTTACTTCCTTCCATTTATCCACAATGGCTTCCGGCCTCTGCACAAAGTGCAGGAAAATAAAACGCAGTCATCGACAGCACAGTTAATACATCTCTTGCTGATTTATTGCTAATATTTTGATGTGAAATACATCTGGTTTCTCAGACCTACAAATGCACAATCCAGCTACAGGTTCACGTACTACCTTGTTACTGACATTAAGTGACTTTATGTCTTTCGTGTCACAAGTTACTTGTGATCCTTTGATAATTCTGGGTGATTTTTTGGCTCTTCATCCATGAAGACAGATGCAAAGTAACTGGTTGATATATTGTTCCAACAATATATTCTCCTCTCCCGATTACACAATTTCCTATTTGACCTTGCTTTATTTTGTTTTCTTTGGAATACAGATTGCAGATTTATGCAGATTTTGTGCTCTTAGCATGCTAACATTGTGAAAAAGGGCATTGGGCCCAGCAGTTCCACACTGCCCCTTCGAAGAGTAACTCACGCACACCCATTTCCATACAAATCTACGTTTACGCCAGACTAATGCACCTAATGTACACATCCCTGAACACTATGGAGCAATTTAGCATGGCCAATTCACCTAACCTGCAGATCTTTGGATTGTGGGAGGAAACTGCAGCACTCAGAGGAAACCAACGGAGACAGGCAGAGCATGTGGAAACTCCACACAGACAAATTTCTGAGTATTCTCACGTTTTCACAAAGTCTAAAATTCATCTGAAGTCACTTCGTATGATTACTACAATTTTTAATTTGTTATGTTAACCATTATTAAGTCGCTTCCCCTTTCTTTGGTAATTGTACCTTAAAAATAGACGTATTTTTCAGACAATGCAATATTTCTATAGATCTCCTGGTCCTGACCAGATATATCCAAGAACGCGACATTGATGACTGCATTGGCGCCTCCTCGTGCTCCCGCGAGGAGGTTGAGCAATTCATCAACTTCACCAACACATTCCACCCTGACCTTAAATTTACCTGGACCATCTCTGACACCTCCCTCCCCTTCCTGGACCTCTCCATCTCCAT
>NW_025205642.1:0-5341 GCF_004010195.1 Chiloscyllium plagiosum | reverse complement strand
TGCTGTGCTCTTCCAGCACCACTAATCCAGATATCCAAGAACACAGCAATCGGGGAGAGAAGAAATTGCGGGAGCTCTGGCTGATAATTTTGCATCATCGTTAGCCACAGGTGATGTCACCGAAGACTGGTGGGGAACGAATGTTGTGCCCTTATTCAAGAAGAGCTGCAACGAAGAACATGGGAACTATAAACCAGTTAGCTTCACAACTGTGATAGGTATATTGCTTGAGAAGACTCTGTGATACGATATGCATACATTTGGAAAGATACGAAGCAGTCAGCACGGCTTTGTACATGGAAGATCACAGTTTACTAATTTTTAGAGTTCTTTGATGAACTGAACAGGAATGTTGACGAGGGTAGGGTGACAAACCTAGTCTACATAGATGTCAGAAAGGCCTTTAGATTAGATTAGATTCGATTCGATTCCCTACAGTGTGTGAATGGGCCCTCCGGCCCAACAAGTCCACACCACCCCTCAGAAGAGCAACCCACCCTGACTGATGCACCTAACACTACGGGCAATTTAGCATGACCAATTCACCGAGCCTGCACATCTCTGGACTATGGGAGGAAACCGGAACACCCAGAGGAAACCCACGCAGACACGGGAGAATGTGCAAACTCCAGTCAGTTGCCTGAGGTGGGAATTGAATCCAGGTCCCTGGCGCTGCGAGGCAGCAGTGCGAACCACTCAGCCACCGTGTCACCCCAAAGGTCCACATGATAGGCTGCTCTGAAATGTTCGAGCACATGGAATCCAGATAGAGCTGGAAAATGGAACACAATTGGCTTGATGGTAGGAAGCAGAGGGTAATAGTGGAAGTATGCTTGTCGGACTGGAGGTCTGTGACAAGTGGAATGCCTCATGGAATCTGTTCTGGGACCATTTCTGTTATCTCTATCAATGATTTTGTTGAGAATGTTCAAGGCATGATTAGTAATTCTGCTGATGACACTAAAATAGGCGGTATCATGGACAGTGGGGAAGGTTATCAGAAATTACAGCAGGACGTTGATCAGCTAGGGTAATGGGTCGAGAAATGGCAAATGGAGTTTAATATAGATTAACGTGAGGTCTTGCATTTTGGAAAATCAAATCAAGGTAGGAGTTTCATGGTGAATGGTTGGGCCTTAAGGAGTTCAGTGGAACAGAGGGTCCTTGGAATTCAGGTGCACGGTTCTCTCAAAGTAGAGTCACAGGTAGACGACAGTGACGAATGCTTTGGCACACTGGCCTTCATTAGTCAGGGAATTGAACATCGAAGTTGGGGAGTTACGTTGCAGTTATCCAGGATAGTGGTGAGGCTGCGCTTGGAGTACTGTGTTCGGTTTTGTTCAATTTGCTCCAAGAAGGATGTGATGAAATTGGAAAGAGTGCAGAAGAAATTCACAAGGATGTCGCCAGGACTCAATAGTTGGGTTATAGGGAGAGTTTGGACAGGCTAGTTAATTTTTCTTTACAGTGTACAAGACTGAGATGATATATTACAGAAGTATATAAGATCATGAGAGACATAGATAGGGCGAATGCACTCAATCTTTTTCCCAGTGTTGTGAATCATACACTAAAGGGCATCAGTGTAAGGTCAGAGGCGAAAGAATTAATGGGAACCTGAGGGGCAACTTTTTTTTTTACACAGAGGCTGGTACACATATGGAATAAGCAGCCAGTAACAACATTTAAAAGGAATTTGGAGAAATACACGGATAGGAAAGGATTAGATTGAAACGGGGCAATGGCAGGGAGATGGGGTTAGTCTGAATGTACATTTTGGACCTGTTTGGAACAAAGTGTCTGCCTCTGTGCTTTAGGACTCTATGACGCTATCAACCATTGCTTGTCTCCCACTGAATGCCATATTGTACTTTCCCAATTCACTGGAGCGAACATGACCCTCCAGCCTCCAGGCTTCCATATTGTTTGACCATCATGTTCAAAATTCGATATTATATGCAGATGCCGTGTAAAATGTAACACATTAATGTCACTTTTCCTCAGAACAAGGTTATTAATTAGTCCTTCTGAGCACACAGCACCAAATCCAAACTAAGCTTGTCTCTAGTTTGGATCACAACATACTCTTCAAGCTACCTGATACACATTTCTGGAATCTATTTTTCACAGCATTAGCAGTCACTTAGTTTCTCACACTCACTGTATATCTGTTATAGCACCTACCCCCGAGCAAGGCTCACGCTCTATCTCCAAATAAAGTTCATGTACAACCACTCTCACTGTTGAATTCAGCACCTTCCTTCAACCGTTTTGTCTGACGCCTATGCAATACCCCCACACCAATAACACCTTATGGATTCAGCACTGTGGACTGACACCCTCCAGACACCTGACCATTCAGCAACCCTCTCCCCACCACCACCTACAACAGTGCGAACAACTCATTCCCCTATTCCCTTTCTCCCATTCCAAGTTAAACAGCCTGGAACAAGACAGAAAGGGCCAAGCCGGGTGGTGGAGTGTCCTTTATCCGTTCCCTTCCCCCCCTCTCCCCGCCATGTTGGCAGGTCTCTAGCATGAGCTGGAGCGGACCGAGTGAATCATATGGAGATCCTGTAATATCCACATCCAACCAACTGAGTAAGAAACAATGTTCTGTGGAGGGCAATACTCACTTTAACCGCTCTGTCTGTACGCTACTTCTTTCCCTCCCAAAACAACAAATATCCCATTGCATAAAGATGCAGAAACAGAAATACTTAGAGACATATGTAAACACCCCAATATCCTAACACTCAAAGCACATGCACTGAGATGGGCCCGCACACATGTGGAGGTATACAGAGACATACACAGTCACACAGAAACAGACTTAAACAGATAACACGCAGAGGCTAATACACGGAAGAACAAATGTTTACACACAAATGCACAGATACACAAACACATGAACAAACAGACGCGCATTCACAGACACAAAGAAACACAGGCACTTGAGTCTATAAGCCAGAGGTAGATAGGTTTTTGATGAATAAGGGTATCAAGGATTGCAGAGAGAAGTCAGGAGAATGATGTTGAGAAACCTCTCAGCCATTATTAAATGACATTCAGACTCGATGGGCCGAATGGCCGAATTCTGCTCCTTTTTATAATGCTCGTGTGATGTTATGCTATCTGGTATTCTCTTCCTGGGACAGGAGCGAAGAATGAGTTAAATACATATTTTATTGGAAAGAGTCAGTGGTAATGTTGGACAGGTTTAGAGGGCTGCATAGTCTATGTCTATTCCTAATTATTCTGTCCTTATGTTTCACAAAATGTGGCAATTTGATGTCAGATTAACACAGCTTTAAAGTAATGGGTCCTGCAATGAAATAAGGACGCTCCTTTCCCTTTAGTGTTGTGCTAGCTGTGGTGCCCTTTTCCTCAGAGAGCAGTAAAGATGCGATTATTGAAGATATTCAAGGCTGAGCACCAGTGGTCTTTGCTGGACAGGAGAGTCAATGTTTATTGGGAACAGACCGGAGATGGATGGTCAGACACACTCGGATCAGCCATGAGCATTATTAATGGTGCAGCCGAATGGTCAACTGCTGCTTCTATCCATAAGGTTAGTCTGCATATGTAGCAAGTGGTTTGAAATGATGTTGTTTCTGGGAAAGGGTATCGGGTTTAATCGTAGCAATGTTTTACTGCATCTCGACAGCGAGACTGCAGATCCTGGAGGTCAGAGTCGAAATGTATCGCACTGGAAACGCACAGCAGGTCAGGCAGCATCAGAGAAGCAGGAAAGTCAATGTTTCGGGCATAAGCCCTTCATCAGGAATGTGCCCGAAACATGCCTCTCCTCCTCCCTGCATACACGTTCCTGGGAGGTCTTTTGATATGGAGAATTATCAGTTTAGGTATTGGATGCAAAATCTTTTTGAACCATACACGATTTTGAGAAAAAAATAGCTTGATGCATATTTTCTCATGTTATGGTGTTTAAAACTACGGAATCCATTTTAAGAATAAAATGCATTGATTGTTATGAATGCACAGGCGGGTACTGTACCTTTTAAAGACAGTGAAAGTTGGCAAGGACTTACCAAGCACAGAGCGTGCAGAAAAGTTTTTAAAAGTTTTTAAAAAGTCACATTAGGCTGAAACAAATAACTGAGTTGAGTATTATTGAATTTGAATTTTAATGATATAAAAACCAATGAGACAATTTAATGTTTTGTGGTATAAAATCGGGCATTTTGAACAGTTAGCCAGAGCAGCAAAGAACACTAACAAATGCAGACTGCCTGCAGAATCGCTCTCTGAAAAGTACCTGTTTCTATGGAATCTCTGCAGCGGAAGACCGAAGAAAAGACCCAGGAAAACCTACAGAGGAAGATTCACAGGAAAATCGACGTTCTCTTTCTTTCTTGGAGTTAAAGAATAAACTGTTATTTTTTTCTATAAATAGTGGGATTTGGTCGTTCTTTGTCACTCATACTTTTACCGACTATGAGGCGAGGTGATTTTTTTTCTGTGTGTCTGGTTTAAATTAGCAGAAGGGCTTCAAAGTTTGAGAGAAGATTTGTAGCTCGGGTGCTCATTGTTGTGGTTCTGTTCGCCGAGCTGGGAAGTTGTGTTGCAGACGTTTCGTCCACTTTCTTGGTGACATCCTCAGCGCTAGGGAGCCTCCTGTAAAGCACTTCTGTGATGTTTCCTCAGGCATTTATAGAGGTTTCTCTCTGCCGCTTCTGGTTGTCAGTTCCAGCTGTCCGCTGCAGTGGCCGGTATATTGGATCCAGGTCGAAGAGCTTATTGATTGAATCTGTGGATGAGTGCCATGCCTCGAGGAATTCCCTGGCTGTTCTCTCTTTGGCTTGTCCTATAATAGTAGGGTTGTCCCAGTTGAACTCATGCTACTTGTCATCTGCGTGTGTGGCTACTAAGGATAACTGGTCGTGTCATTTCGTGGCTAGTTGGCGTTCATGGATGCGGATCGTTAGCTGTCTTCCTGTTTGTCCTATGTAGTGTTTTGTGCAGTCCTTGCAATGGATTTGCAATATCACTATAAATGCCGGAGGAAACCTCACAGAAGTGCTTCACAGGAGGCTCCCAAGCACTGAGGATCTCACCTAGACAGGGGACGAAACTCTGCAAGACAAATTCCCAGCTCGGCGAACAGAACCACAACGAAGGGCTTACACTCTGTCGTAACATTGAATTTAACGCGGATATAATGAAGATATCAACCGATTTCTTAAAATTATGCAGACACATGTAAACATGCCATCAAATTATAGAGCTGAGATTTTGTTTTTTTTTGTTGCTAAGGAAAGGCACTATGTACAACAGTAGTAATGTTGCATTTGCATATAGCACCTTATCATCCATTCCA
>NW_025205641.1:0-10735 GCF_004010195.1 Chiloscyllium plagiosum | reverse complement strand
GAAAGCAGATACTTTGGCTTTAATCTTTCTGTTGCCAATGTCAGCAGGAATCGTTCCAGAAGACTGGCAGATAGCAGATGTTGGCCCTTGCTCAAGTAGGAGTTCAAGAGAGTGGAGCTTCATTGGAAGGTTACAACTGGGACAAAGTTGGGGGGAGAGAAAATTAAGAAACTGGTGAAGTCTACATTGATCCTGTGTGGCAGGAGGGTCTCAACTCGGAAGAGGAAGCATTCTTCCTCCATGCGTTGGGTGGCTAGAGTTTGGTGGTTGAGGAGGCCCAGGCTTGCATGGATTGACGGATTGGGATGGAAAGCTAAAATGTTCGGCCAAAGTGTGAGGGGATTCAGAAGTGCGTATGTACAAGAGGAACGAATGGATTAGTAAATTTGTGGATGACACAAAATTTGGTGGAGAAGTGGACCGTGGAGAAGGATGTTGCATTTTCCAGAGAACCATTGATAAGCTGCAGAGCTGGGCTGAGAAGTGGGAAATGGAGTTTAATGTAGACTTGCTCGCTGAGCTGGAAAGTTCATTTCAAGATGTTTCGTCACCCTACTAGGTAACCTCTTCAGTGGGCCTCTAGCGAAGCACTGTTTATAGAATGTTTGTTGATATAGTTCCGTGTGGAATGTCATGCTTCCAGGAATTCTTGTGCATGTCTTTGTTTGGATTGCCCGAGAATGGATGTGTTATCCTAGTCGAAGTGGTGTCCTTCCTCATCCATATGCAAAGACACTAGCGAGAGAGAGGTTGTTGTCGTTTTCCAGCTAGTTGGTGTTCACGTATCCTGGTGGCAACTCTTCTGCCTATTTGTTCAATGTACGTTTTGTTACAGTCCTGGCAAGGTATTTTGTAAATGACATCCGTTTTGTGTGTTGTTTGTATAGGTTCTTTCGAGTTCTTTAGCTGCTATTTTAGTGTGTTGGTGGGTGTGTGGGCTACCACGATGTCAAGGGGTCTGAGTAAAAACACATCGAGTTAGACGCCAGCTATCACCCCTGGAGAAAAGAACACGAAGCGACTTCGTAACAGGAAATGATATCACCACACGAAATGACATCACTAACCCAAACAAATCCAAACATATAAATAGAAAGCAGGACTTATCAGCAGTGCTTCACCTGAGACCCACTGAAGATGTTACCTAGTAGGGTGCCAAAACGTCTGGAAATGATTCTTCCCACTCAGCAAGCAAACCTACATCCAGAACCTCAACCTGATATACAAATCATCTCAAAACTCACTAATGGAGTTTACCGCAAAAAAGTGTGAGGTTATTCAATTTGGAAGCAGTACCATGAATGAAGAGTACTGGGCTGATGAACACACAGATTTCGGTATCCATGGGCATAGATCCCTTGAATGATGACACCCCGGTTGCTAGAGTTGTTAAGAAGGTGTACCGTTAGTTCGCTCATATGATTTTCAAAGCCATTAGGTCATATTGCATCTGTACAAAATTCTGGCACGGCCGCATTTGCAAATTGCATACAGTTCTGATTGGAGCGTTATGAAGGCTGGGTAAGCATTTGAAAGGGTTCAGAGGATATTTACCAATGTTGCCTGGTGTGGAGGGAAGGTCTTGTGAGGAAAGGTTGAGGGACTTGAGGCTGTTTTCGTTTGAGAGTAGGATGTTAAGACGTGACTTATTAGAGACATAGAAGAAAATCAGTTGGTTATATCTGGTGAACAGTGAGAGCTTTTACGCATGTGACCCCCTCCCCCACCGGCCAACAGTGCTGTGCTCATCACCGACCTGCTGCATCACCAAATATGACGTCTAGACATACAGAACTGCGATTACTACTGATCTGCTCCATCTCTACAAGTAAAGCCAACTCCAGAGCACTTTGATTCCCAATAATCTGCTCCAGGTCTCAATATGACTCGATACACACAGCGCTATGGTTACTACAAACTCAGTCAGTCCAAACATGTGACTTCATGCTTGAGGACTATGGTTCATATTGACCGACAAATATTACATGTGATCAAAAGCTGAAGTACTGTGGGTATCACTGGCCTGCTTTGTCGCTACATGTAAGCCCAGACCCACAGCATTATTCTTGTTCTTGACCTGCTTTGATCCTAAATATCATACCAGACCCACGTCACGATGGTTGCGACTAAACTGTGAATAGAATGTCGGCCTTTGCGTCAAATGGAATAGTGTACCTGCCTTAACCAACTTCCCAGGTAGGATGTTCCATATTTCCACTGTCCTGTGAATGAAACAAAAATTCCCATTTCGCTTCTCAGCTAATTATTCGACAGGTGAAACGATTACGCTCTAGTCTCTGGCATGCCTGTGATGTGGAAATATTCTCGCAACTTGATTTGTTCATAAATCTCAAGATTTTCTCGACATCAATCCGAGTCCCCCACAGCATCTCCTGCCCCGAGGAAAACAAACGCAACCTGTCCAATCACTCATCATAACTGCGGTTTTTAATCACAGGCAACATCGTAGTCAATCTCCTCTACATCCTCTCCTCTGCATACATTCCCTTCTGATAGTGTGGTGACAAGTACTGCACATATTATTATATGTGTGGATGAAGCAATGTCTTAAACATTTGTAATGAGACTTTGTTGCTGATATACTCCAAAGGCTAATGATGGTTAGCATTCCGTATGTCTTCTTTACCATCCTTTTCATATGTGCTGACATCTTCAGGGATTTATTAATTTGCATATTAATACCCCTTTGTTCCCAGTACTCCCTATGGACCGACGATACATTGGGCATATCCTTCCTTTTTCGAAGTCTCAAAATGCTCATCAAACTTATTAGAATTAAATTACACCTGCACAATTTTGCAGCTGATCAATATCCGGATGTAGACTGAGACCATCCTCCTCACTATCATCAACACCGTCAAATTTCGAGTCATTTGTGAGCCTCCTAATTATCCCTTTTACATTCTTATCCACTTGTTACATGTATAGTCCATAATCAACAAAAAAAAAAACAGATCCGTTATTTAAAAGTAACCAATTAAAGTTGAGATAAAGAAACATTTCTTTCCTCTTGGAGGTTATCAAAACTTTGGCATTCCTTTCTTGAAAAGATAATGGTGCAAACACGTTAAACTTTTAAGGCGTATTCAGAGAGATTCTTGGTGAACAACGGGATGAAAGCTAATCAAGGAATATGTAGGAATACAGAGTTGAGGATAAAATTGGAACAACCATGATCTAACTGAATATAAACTGAAAAAACTACGCATGCTAAACATTCCAAGAAAAAAAAATTCTGGAAAAGCTCAACAGGTCTGGTAGCTTCCATGTAGAGAAATCATAATTAAACATTAGCTTCGCGAGAACCTTCCTGAGAACTCTGGTTCACTTATCCAGTTCTGAGGAAGGGTCAGTCAACGAGAAAGGTTAACTCTGACATTTCTCCACAGATGATGCCAGACATGCCGAGTTTTCCCAGTAATTTCTGTTGTATGTTGTATTACAGATTTGATGTTCAGCAGACTCGAAGGGCTGAGTGGTCTACATTTGGTCGTATTTGGTCGTTTGAACGATTCCACGGAGACCGCCTCTCTTACTGCGGATGGATTATAGTTAATTCATCTCCTGTTGCAAGCCAACCCTGGTGGAAACTTGCCTCCCTGTTGGCACAATTTGGATAGAATTGATACAACAGATGGTTTCTTGGTGTTCGGCATGCATGCAGGATAAATTTTGTCTCCAGCCCCTTGCAACTGTGGCTCCCAATTTCCATTCCAGGCTTTGCGGTCAGAATGCGAGTAAATGATGATTCTCCGTGTGATGCAACAGGGTGATGCCTAACTACCCTTTGAGTGAAACAGCATGTCTCCCATCACAATTATTCAGTGACTTTACCTGAGGGCTGTGGTTTGTGTGTGTTCAAACATAGAATCAGAAAATGTAGGTGAGGCACTTCAGCTCATTGAGTCCACACCGTGAAACGTTACTCAAAGTCTATACTTGCCACACATTCCAAAACTTAACGTATAGCCTTTAATGTTTGGACATATCGTGTGGCTCATGCAAGAGCTTTTCAAGGATTGTGAGGTTTCCCAACTTAGGTAACTCTCAGTCAAATAATTCCAGACCCCACAATCCCCCCGGTGAAACGTTTTCTTCTCACCTCCCCTTCAAACCTTTTACCTTTCAATTTCAAATTATGCCAGCTAGTTATTGACCTTTCGACAGAGGGGAACAGCTGCTTACTAATCACTCTGTCCGTGGCCCGCATAATCGTACACACCTCAAACAGTTCATCCTGCTACCTTTCCTGCTTCAAAGCAAATAACCCGAGCAGATCTTGCTTCCCTTTGTTGCTAAACTGATCCATAGAATATAGAAATGTACTGTGCAGGAACGGCTGGTTCTGCCCACAATACTACCATTTTAAATTAATTCTATCTGCCTACACGCAGCTTGTATCCCTCTTATTCTACTCGTTCATTTGTAAATCTAAACACATTTTAACCTTTGCTATGATATCCAGTTCAGCCACCTCTCCTGGCAGAGTGGTCACGTTACCTACATCCCTCACTGTAAAAAAAACTTTCCTCAAATATTTCCATACGTATTCTCGATACCTTAAATATATGCCTACCTATATTTCACATACGCACTGGGGGTAAAAAAGCTCTCACTGGATAATCTTACCTCGCATCATTTTTTGTGCTTTGGGCACTTCTCCTCTCCTATTTCCATAGCCTAGTGAAGACGATCCAAGGTTTTGCATTCACTCCTTGCATTTAATCCTCTCCTATCCTGCCAAACCCGTTTTGGAGCCTCCCCAAAGCCTCCATATCATTCCTACACTGTGGCGATCCGGTCTGAACATGGTCTTCCGACTGCCGTGTAACCAAATGTCTACACAGCAGCTAAGCTGCAACAAAGACAATGTCATCGCGGTATCCTGCCTATTCTCTGACCGTTGCTTTCGTCCCTGTCATTACGTTAGAGCTATGATCTGAATGGGAAATGAAATTTGGACAATTTATGTTTGTTGATGTCATTTAGTTTTATTCATATGTGTGAGAAAGCAGTGCGTCAGAGCTTATTGTATTGAGATCATGAAATGAAGATAGAATTGGTGAGATGACAGATCTCTCCATTCGGAAACTCAAAGGCTTTCCAGAGGTGCATGTTTCCTTTTCTTCATCGCTGGCAAGATAGGCATGCAGCACATTTGGAACTCTGGGCATGCCCCATCAGTCCTTACTGAAATTGTCTCATTACATGGTACTTTACCGCAGTAACTTCTCTCCAAAACACATGGGATTATTGGATCGAGGAGACAGAATAAAAGAGAAAAAATATTCTTCGATGTTAACATTCCACACACGGGGATATCCTCCTGTAGTCTCACTGGAGGCCATAAAGCCAGAAAATGCAGATTGCAGTCTCTCGTTTCTAATCGTAATTTGTTGGGGTCGCAGCAGTGCATATTGCTTGAAGTGGTTTCTATTATTGTTTGTGAATACCAGATATGCATGCAGTTTTGCAGCTCTAACCTGCTATTGATATATCCGATTGGGAACTGATCAGTTTGTTCACAGTGTGCAAATATTTAGGAAGACGGACTGCAACGTTTCTGAGCACTTTGCTTCAGGAAGTGAGAATCGATAGGAAACATCAGCTGGCTTAAAGGTGAACAGATCCCCTGGTCCGTAACTCAGTGACTTCATTATTCAGAGAGTTGTTGGGATATGGAACATCGCTGCCAAGGAGAGAAGTGGAGGCAGATTCGACAGAAGCTTTCAAAAGAGAATTGGATATTTATTTGAAGGGGATGAATTGAGAGCGATATGGAGGTAGGGATGGAGAATTGTGTTAACTTTGCAGCTCTTAATGGAGCCGGGGCAGAAACAATGGATAGAATGGTCGCGCTCTGAACTGGAAATTCTATGATTATTACATGATGGACAGCTGATGAAGCCTTGCTCAAACCGGGGTGATTTCAGACCAATCTTAAAGGTGGAAATAGACTTGGTTAGTGTTAAATAATTTATTGTGCAACAGAAGTCTTGAGGCACGGGCAACATAGACAGTTTTAATAATACAGCTTAGATCAAAGAAGACCGGACTTGGCGGAATTCAGATATTGTAAAAGCGTTCAAACTGAAGCCACTGCAGATATCAGACCAACTACACCCACAACTACAATTTCCAGGCTTTTCCCAATACTTCAGCGATTCCTTTACTGCTTGAAAAGTCTGTCAGTCTCACCTTTGAACACACAATTCTCTTGGGGAGAGAATTCCCTGCAGTTACAACAATCCAATAGAAGACACTTCTCACCCAGAATGTTTTAAATTGTCAACACTTCATTTTAAGACGAGGCCCTCTGGTCCTACATTCTCACATAAGATCAATCGACCTCTCACCAGTTAAACTGAAAAGACGTTCAAGAGTCGTTTATTCTTCAATAAGCTCACCTCTTATTCTTCGAAACTCCAACGAGTACTCATCTAACCTACTGAACCTCTCCTGATAAGACCGTCCCTCCATAACTGGCATCAGCCCAATGAACTTTCTGTGGTCTGCCTTTCTTCAGGTACGCTGCCCGAAACTGTTCACAATATTCCATTATGCCGACTCGAGTCGTGTTTACCTTCAGTGAAACCTCTTGAATTTCATAATCCAATCCATTTGAATTTAAAGTCCGGCAAAGCCATGCGTATATTTAAACAAATCTGGTGAACTGTTTGCAAATGCTTCTGCGACAGAGATATTATGACACAACTTTGGAACATGTAGAATTTGAAACCTCCATTGCACCACGACATTCCCCATTTCACTGAGTTGTCGCATGGATTGCACATCTGCTTGGCGATCAATATTTGCAATTAGAAAAAAATGCAAACATACGATTTTTTTGGACAGACTGGAAATTATGATCGACATCTTTCTGTGTGCAATTTTTTTTTCTTCCCTTATTACAGAGAAAGGAACGAATGAAATATTAACGTGAATGAACACACATGATCAACCCGAATAGAAGCAAAGAGCATAGGGACCACCGTTCAAAGCAGTGCTGCCCTCGTTTGCCCACAAGAAGTTGTGCAAATCCCTGTAAGGAAGATTAACTGGGGTACTTACAATTTTTCTGGCCTTCCACCAACACCAGCTTTCCAATCAGCAAAAGCAGTGTCAACCACTTCATCACTGTTGTGGCGAGAGGAAAAATGACAAGACTGAAACACAGATCATCATTTTATGGTTTCAAAGATGGCCCTGTTTTTCATCACAGACATAACTATGACTGGCACCAGTTTGAATTATGTTGAAAATTATCTCAATAACTGAGACAGTGAGTGAATGGAACGGAAGTTCAAAGCTATCTCCTTAAAGTTTACATGATGTACCGAACAAAGTTACCGGCCTGAGTAATGAGAGAACTAAAGAAGATCGAAATAATTTATTTATAGGAAATCAGTAACACGATGAACCCGTTTAGTTCCTCGAATCTGCGCAGCTGCTCGGAAGACCATGTATATTCTGTGGGTGATCTCCATATGCTTGTCTTGAGACCACATCCCTTGACATTCTTCCTTAATAAAAATGCGCCTATCTCAGATTTAAATGTAAGAATTGAAATATCATCAGCCGCCATTTGAAGATGACATTTCCTAACCGACACTACTCTCTGTGTGTCGAAATGCTTTCTATTACCTCTACTGAATGACTCTGTCAGAATTCTTAAATAATTTGGACATCGCTTACTGGAACCAGCATTTATTGCCTGTTCTTAGTTGCTTTCTCGAGAAAGTGGTAGTAAGCTGCCTTCTTGAACTGGTGCAGTCTGTGTGGTGCAGGTTGACTTACAATACCCTTCGGAAGAGAATTCGTCCGAGCACAATTTTTGACTTTTAATTCAAATTGTGGACATTGTTTTTGTTTATCTCCCCTGACTTTCGCTACTGATTCCCTGAAGTCGTTGATTAGACCATCCTTTCACGGTTCAGATTCCAGAGATGAAAAGGCTCTCATCACTCCTCAGAAATTAAGACGTGATGTTCAGGTTTGTGCTTGTGCCCTTGTAATGAAATCTTCCAGTGCCTTAAGCTCCTTCCTGAAGACGTTGGCAGAGGAAATGGTTTGTTTTTCGGGTATTCCCAGAGGATTGGAGTTCTGTTGCTATCCGTTGTATTATATAACGGACTCTGTCAATGGAGAATGGAAGCAGATCTAGAATGACAAAATCCCTACAGTGTGGAAGTTAGTGATTCGCCCATCGTGTCCACATCGACTGTTTGAAAAACATCCCACTGAGACCCACCAGAAAACTTTCATTCTGTCACCATGCATTTCCGATGGTATGGAGGCTGTTCCCCCGGAGGCAACGCAAGCACATTCAGGGAGAAGTTCAAACAACCAGTCACCTATTTGTGGAATCGACACAAGGTCCCTGGCACTGTTAAGCAGCAGGGCTAACCACTGAGCACCCGTGCCTCATGGTGTATTGAACAAATATTTAGGAAAGTAACAAAACTCCCACTTGACCAGAACAATGGAAGAAATGGAAGGTATCGAATATAATTTGGAAATGTATACCTTGATGAATGATAGTCAACGTGCCTTTGTGCGGGGCAGACCATGTTTCACAAGCCTAATGGAACTATTTGAGCATGTGACAAAACACATTAATTAGGGCAGAACACTTGATGTCCTCGAGATGAATTGCAGCATGGCGTTTGCTAATTCAGAAAGGAACAACGCGTGAGGTACAGGGAAATTTCCCTGTCTGGATACAGATTTGCCTGGCCCACAGAAGAGGATAATAGTCGGAGATGGAAAGTATTCAGCCTGGATCTCAGTGGCCAGTGGTGTTCCGCAGGGATCTGTTCTGGAAAATCGTTCATTATGATTTTTATAAATGACTCGCGTGTGGAAGTGAAAGGGTGTTTAGACAAGTATGCCGATGACACAAAGTTTACTGCGGTTCCTGATATGTGGAGTGCTGTTATAGGTTGTAACGGGAGAGTGACAGGATGTACAGTGGGTCTGAGAGGTAGCAGACAGATCCTAACTTGAAAAAGCGTAAAGTGGTTCATTGTGAAATTTGGAATTATAATGTAGATTACAGGGGTAAAGGCAGGATTCTTGTCATTGTAGTGAAACAGATGGATCTTGGGATCCACGCACATAGATTCCTCAAAGTTGCCACCCAAGTTGAAAGGGTTATTCAGAAGGTGTATGATGTGCTGGCTTTTGTTAGCAGCGGAATCAGATTACGAACCGCAAGGTTATGCTGCATGTCTATGAAGTCCTTTTTACACCACAGTTGGACTGTTGTGTTCAATTGTTCGAAAAATATGGAAGCTTTAGAGAGGGTGCAGTGTACTTTTATCAGGATGCTGCGTGTACAGGAGGGATTGTATTGTGCAGAAAGATTGTGGTAGTTGGGGCATTTCGCATTGGAATGAAGGAGGAGACGTGACTGGATAAAGGTGTACAAGATGACGAGAGGCATAATTTGGATGTGCCAGTTTTGGACTGGGGTGTACAAATTTATACATTATACAACACCAGGCTGTAGTCCATCATGTTTGGAAGGACTAGCTCTCAGAGCGCTGCTGCTTCATCAGGTGGTTGTGGAGTATAAGATCATAAGATACAGAATTTATAGTAAAAGTTAAAATGTAATGCAACTGAAATGACATTTGAAAATTATCTGTTTTGTTACTTAAGTCTCTCAACATTTGGAAGAATCGTGTTGGTTTCAGTTCCTTCATATGTAAATCTCAGAACTTTTTTTAAATTTGCATTCTCAACAGGTGCCATGTCAGCTCACATAATGCATTGTAGGTGGAAGAACGAAATCTGTCTGTCTTTGTCACATTGTTTAGACTGATTCAGTTTCCTTAAGAAAATACAGAATCTTGCAGTGATTCATGCAGTTTTTGCAGAAAATAAAATGCAATTCTGCAAGTACAAATTCACTGCGCAAACTTTTATGCATGTGCGTACATGTTGGTGAGTGTCTGTGTTGGGAGTGTGAGTGTCAGTGAGAGAGTGTTTATGTGTATGAGCTTGTGTGGGTATGAGTGTTGATGTGTGTATGTGGGAGGCTTAGGTATAGTGGATAGCCAGAGACTTTTTCCCAGGCTATCACGTGGGGACATAAATTAAAGGAGATTGGAGGAAGTTCTTGGGGAAAGATGTCAGAGTGATATTTCTTTATACTGGAAATTGTGAGTGCATGGAATGTCCTACCAACATTGGTAGTAGAGTCGGATACGTAAGTTACTCTTGGATAGCTGCATGGTTGATAGTAAAAGATTAGAAATGCATATTAATTTGATCTTCAAGAGGATAAGCTTTCGGCACATTATCTAGTGTAGAAGAGCCTGTACTGTATTGTACTGTTCTGTTCGATGTTCTATGTATATCGTTAAATGAAAGTGATACATGGCTGAAAGCTGAATACTGTCCTTTGATGTCTGTTTTTTTCTGTAAAGACAGGCACAAATGTAATGTTTCCTACTTCAGTCATTTCTCCCTGTATCTCTCTCTCTCTCTCTTTCTGTCCGTTTCTCCCTTCATGAGTTAAAATCAATAAGACTGAGTGAATAAGATTGTGTTTCCTTTCTGCTGCAATTGCTTAATTATCTGCCAACTTGATACACACAAGATGCAGACAATCACTTTTATTGATGTCATTATTACTGACAGATACGTCCTGAACTTATAAAGAGAAAGCTTGAGGACTAACTTCGGCCACGAGATGTGGGATACTCAG
>NW_025205640.1:3147-10735 GCF_004010195.1 Chiloscyllium plagiosum | reverse complement strand
CCTTCTGTTTTTAAAGTAAGGAATATATTTACAGCTCCAATTTCTATCCCTCATGGACTGAAATAGATTCTGGAAGCCAAACTGAGTTTATGGACCGACTGATAATCATCAGCCACTTTAGCTGATAAATTTGCTGTTTTAACTCTCTTTTTATCCACATAAGGTCGCACTACTTCAGGCAGTGAATTTTTGAATTTCTCCAAATACTTACCGCTCGAAGTGCAACATAGGATTGCTTGCTTTTTAAAGCTCTTAGTCATCAATCAAAATTACTCAGTTTGATTCTTTCAAATTCAATGTAGTTTTGACCAGGATCCCTTGTTAGATTCCAGAAACCTTGTCTACAGCCTTCTGGTACAAACTCATATGCAGTTAAAATGGCTTTTTTCACCTCCTCATACTCCCCAGAATTTGCTCTGATAGGGATGTGATTGCCTCACTAGCCCTACATAAAAGGTCCGTTTGGATTAACAAAACCCACACTGACTCTGGCCATTGCATTTGTCTAGCCATCTTTTCAAATGAGTTGAAAAAGACTTCCATATCTTTCTCATCAAACTTAGGCAATGCTTGACAGAGGATAGGCTTCTGACTACCAGGGGTTTGCTCATCCTCACTCACGTCCTTACTAACCCAAACCTCAACCTTTATCTCCAGCCCTTTACGCTGACTTTCCTTTTTAAAGTGTCAGTTTTTGCTGTTCAAAAGCTCTCTCTTTCTTTCTCCTCTGCTGCTCTCTATTTTTCCATCTCTTCTGCTGCTCTTTTTCCCTTTCTTCTGCTTTTAATGGTAACTCTAACTGTTTAATTTCTGCTGCCCTTTCCTTATATCTCACCACTAATTCAAGCTGTCTCATTTGCACTTGAATTCTTGCCAGCTCTGTAGACTATGATGGTTTCTCCAGCAAGTTTAATTGACGAGCTACTGCTGTAAGTATCTCTTCTTTCCTCACAGAAGCAGGCAGGTTCAATTCCAGCTTCTCTGCTAATTCCTGCAGCTTGGTCTTATTCACTTTTTTCAAACCTTCAAAAGTCATTGCATCCACATCCAGAAACCTTTTGGCGACTGAAACAGCCATTACTATCCCAAGCTTTGTCTGCCCAACAAACCCAACACCCGAAGTAAAGACACGAGCACCTCACACTCGCTGTTTGATCTTCCGCAAAGAGCCCCCAGTCTGTTATGGACTAGGCTAGACCAATTGCAAGCATTCTTAAGTGGGCCACCCAGAGCATAACATTGCAACTTGTTTCGGTAAGTACACAATGAAAATTACCTGGAGTAAGTTAGCGAGGTTGTCTACTAGATTTTAAAACAGACAAAAACTGTATTCAAAAAATTACACAATGAAATACAAAAGACAGAATAAAGAAACCTACAGAACTTAACCTATGTAGATCGACTTAATTATGCTGTTCCAAATATAGACAACAGTCCCAATAAGCAAACTCCATTTAAAGACCAGTACAAATGGAGCGCATGTTTTCAGGTTAAAGTTTGAAGGGCAGAAGTCTCATCTGTTTACATATAAACAAAAGGCCTTTGGAAATCCTTTTCATCTCTGTACAAGACGAGACTAATCGGAGTCAGGCCCCGTTTTATTGTCCCTCTGATAAACATCAAAGACAGGGTCTCCTTGAGCCATGGAACAGCTTTTACACAAAAAAGGGACTAGGTTTGTGACAGAAAAGACAGACTAGTGTTCTGTACGGGGGTCAGTAGCTGGCGGGAATGGCAAACTCTATCAGAATTCGACTGCTGACAGATTTGTAAAAAAACATAATGTTCAGTGCAGGCGTACACATCAACTGCACATTGAGAGTTCAATCATAAACTGGAGCACTCTCTCAACCAACATGTGTGTGTGTGTGTGTGGGGGGGGTGGGGGTTCCACAGAGTTATGTAAATTATGCTGTGGTTCTGTTCGCCGAGCTGGATGTTTTTGTTGCAAACGTTTTGTCCCCTATCCAGGTGACATCCTCAGTGCTTGGGAGCCTCCTGTGAAGCGCTTCTGTGATGTTTCCTCCGGCATTTATAGTGGCCTGACTCTGCCGCTTCCGGTTGTCAGTTTCAGCTCTCCGCTACTGAGGATGTCACCTAGATAGGGGACAAAATGTTTGCAACAAAAACATCCAGCTCGGCGAACAGAACCACAGCAACGAGCACCCGAGCTACAAATCTTCTCACAAACTTTGAACTATGTAAATTATCATAGAGGCACAGAGTCCTACAGCACGGAAACAGGCCTTTAGCCCAAACTGGTTCATGTTGACCAAAATGTCCATTCATGCTCAGCCCATTTCCCTTCACTTGGCCCATATCGTTCTTAACGTTGCCTATCTATATATTTATCCAAGTGTGAATACGTGTTTTGCGGAATGCATATTATATTCTACGCTATCAACGTTTTGTTTTGGAAAAAATGAGTGGTAGTCCATAACGCTCAAGTTTTAACGCAATCAGTTTTAATTCTTTTGTAGAGTTACAAATTAACCACTAATTTCCTTCACACCTCACATGGTACTATCACTGCAAGGCTTAGTTTGCTGAAACTCCTTTATTCTGTCTCTATGTAGCAAGGAAATCATTCATTATAAAAGAGAGAAAATCTGTTCACAGTGTCCCACATACTATCTCAAGAACACTCAACAAATGCAAGAAGGTGGCTTCACTGTTGCACTTTAATCATTTTGCAATTAACTTACTGTCAGTGATTCATGACCAAGGAAATCCAGCTCATTTTCACCAGGGGCACTTCCTATTATCTCGCCTTCTCATAAATACAAAATGAGAAGGATGGTATGTTTTGCCAAATCATTTCTTTGCCTTATGAAGAAAAGCCACTCCAACAGCATCATCACCATTGCCATTGGAGATGGTTGAAGATGCTGAGGAGGCAATGGACTAGTTATATGATCTCTGGAATATTAATTCATGGACCCAGGTAATGACCCAGACCCCGGATTGGAATTCCACCTCGGCAAAGGTTGGAACTTGAATTCAATAAAATATCAGAAATTAGGAATCAAATAAAACAATGAAACCATTGTCGATTGTCCTACCTGGCAGCCCGTGCCCTTCAGGGAAGGAAATCCAACATCTTCACCTGATCGGGCTTACGTGTGACTCCAGACCCACAGTAATGTGGTTAACTCTCAGTTGCAGTTTGAAATGACCAAGCCAGCCATTCAGATTTATCAGTCACTATAAAGTCTCAAAGAAATGAAACCGGACAGAACTAAGCACTGACTACGTACGGCCCACGGACTGCACTGATCAGCAAGATAGCTATCAAACACCTTCTCAAGGACAATGGGGAAAGGGAATTAACTACTGGCCCAGGAGAAAAATAAATAAGGTAAATCTTGTTTGTTTTCCATCCCAGTTAATCATCAAAAATCCGTTTGTTTGCTTCTTTCCCTCTATCTTTCCCTTTCTCTAGCTATTCTACTCAGTCCTTCTCCCCTTTACAACAGACGTCCCTGTCACCAAAATCAATCACAATATTTCCCAGTGGCATTTAGTTCTGATGCCTGGTCATTGGACTGAAAATGCCATTTTTTTTCTCTCGATCTGAGGCTGCCAAATCTGGTCAATTTCTCTGGCACTTCCTCGTTCTTATTGATTCTGATCTCTTGCAAAACCTTTACTTTGGTTATTACATGGGATGTCTGCATTGCTGACAGGGGCAGTATTTGTTGACAACTTACTGTGAGGTCATTCCCGATGGTAGTACAGAGCCAAGCACATTACCGTGGGTCTGATGTCAGTCCTTAGCCAGATCAGGTAATAATGCTAGATTTCTTTTCCAAACGACATCAGTGAAATAGATAAATTTATGGACTAAATGCTGGTGATGCTATGCTTATAATTAGTGAAACTTGGTTTTATTTTCAATTCCTGTCATTTGAGTTTACATTCTGACATAATTTGTGGTAGGATGTGAAACAGTGCCTTTATCTGTAATAACATGTGCCTCTGAATTACACTTCTTGCAACAGTAATACTCTGACACAGCGTCCCTGTCATGAGGTTACTTTAGAGACAAGAACAAGTTTGTGATCAAAATATTTGCAACTCAAATCATACTTCGAGGGGACCTGTAATCAAAAAGGCATGAATAATGGTTTATTAAGAGACAGCATTGATGCCAAGATGGTGACTGGGAATATTATCGAGCTGATAGTGGATAGGTTTGATGATGGACAGAATACCGAGACATAAATGAATTTCGGGTAAAAATGTACTTCGGGATTGTGAACACACTTGTTCTCAGGTATTTGTGATGGCGAGGGTGTGGACTGTTCTGAAATTTGTGGATAATGAATGGAATTTGCATTTGAAACTGAAGACAACATTTTCCATCTTAGACAAATAAAGATAACAGAAATAGCAAGGAAGTTCGCCATGGTTTATGGGATTAGTAAATGGATAGAGATGGAGATACTTACCAGGAACACCAACAATAGCGAGCATGGGATAGTAACCTGTCTGAATAATCACCAGTACACCGTATATCCGATCCAATAATGTCGACCAATGCCAGGAAAGATAGAAAAGACCCGAGGACCACCCTCTGTCCATTGTTGCAGCATTCCAGTCGAATGTTCGCACATTCTGATCCATTAATGGAATATTCCAGAGTATTCTCAAATGTTTACCTCTCCTCTTCCTGTCTCTGCAGCTGCTGATCCCTGTTAGTGGCGGAGGTGATGCACTGCTGATACAATGGCATAAAGCATTGCAAGAAACCCCTTACTAATAGGAGAGGGAAACCGTCCAGTGACATCATTAAGATCCATGGAGACTGACATCAATCATAGTCACTGAACAAACAGGCGTTGTTCATTTGCAATACTGTAACCGCCTGAACTACCACCACCACCACCCTCAAAAACCACAATCCAGATGTTGTTACCGTGCTGATCACTCCTCGACTAGAACAGGCACTAGCCAATATATTTCCAGAGGCTACGTTGGCACTCCATTACACAGGAAATGTGGATTTGCCTGGGCATTCCTTTAATTGACCTCATGAGGCAATTTTGTATCTTCAACACTCAATGTGCTTCAGCACCTTTTTAAAATAAAAATTCACAAACACATTAACACACTTTATTGGCTTCAAAGCAGAAAGACTTACATTGTTTGTATTCAGTCCACAGCCAAATGTGGCATATGTTGTCACAAAGCCAGTCCTTTTACAAAGTTATATTATCCTTGAATTTTCTTCTTCACTGAGGTTCTAAATGACTCAAGATTCCAATATGTCTGAGTTTTGAAAGGTTCATTTCGGGTCCTTTTGTTTATACCTAACTGGTAATGCCTCAGCCAGAACGCTTTCAAGTCTTTAAATAAAAACTAGTATAATCAAGAGGACGTGGCCAACTTTCTAGCTGGGCAGACTGATTCAGTTTGAGGCTTAGCTGAGTTAGGGTCACTGTTGAAATTGGATGTTCTCCCCCCCTTCTATTCCGACTTCATAACTTGTAAGCTTTTTGTATCAGATTTACTTTTTGTGATAAAGCATTTGTTAATTGGAATTCTCGCAAGGATTTTGGAACGACATTCTAAAGTCAGGATAGCTTCTTGGTTGGATCAGGTAAGTTAGTTGGATATTCCATTTTCAGTTTCATGTGCTTCATTCCGTAATTTGGTAAATAAAGTCTGTTTAAAACTCGGCAGTCTGACCAGCTAATTCACTCCTGGAATAGCCACTATGCACTAACCTTCAACAAATAATCATATTTAAGTCTGGAGTACCTGCTTAAAAATGTATTGAGGGTTTGGGCATGGTCTATAACAGATTGGGGGCCTTTACGGAATTTAGACAGCCAGTGTCAAGTTTTAGAGTCTCTTTTTTCGTCTGTTGATTTGGTGGGTAAACAGAACTCCAGAAAACATTCGCTCTTGCAGTCACAAAGGGTGTTTTGGAAATGTGAGAATCGAGTTGAAACAGCAAAGGGAGAGAGAGCGCAGAAACCAGATCAAACAGCACAGGGAGAGAGAGCACAGAAATCAGATAAAACAGCACAGGGAGAGAGAGCGCAGAAACCAGATCTAACAGCACAGGGAGAGAGCGCAGAAACCAGATCAACCAGCATGACTAAACTTCAAATGCAAATAAAGCAGCTTGAGTCAGAAGCAGAAATGAAGCAGTTTGCTTTACGACTAAAATTTAAAGTGAAACAAAGAGAACGAATTGGTTTTATTCAGGAAAGAGAAAGAAAACGAATGGTTTTAGCAGGAGAGAAACAAAAAGAGAGAGCGTTTGAGCTTCAGAGATGGGCACTGAGAGTGGAAAATAGAATATCCAAATAACTTATCTTATCCAACCAAGAAGCTATCCTGACTTTAGAATGTCGTTCCAAAATCCTTGCGAGAATTCCAATAAACCAATGCTTTATCACAAATGTGAGAATCGAGTTGTATAAAATGCACAAAAATCCAAACTGTGGGAATTAGTAGACAAGCTGGAATTGAAGCTACCTCCTAATGTGAGTTAAGATGAGATGATTGCAGCAGAATTTGCTGGAAACTCCATTGGGATCTGCAGAAATGACTAAACTTCAAATGCAAATAAAGCAGCTTGAGTCAGAAGCAGAAATGAAGCAGTTTGCGTTATGACTAAAATTTAAAGAGAAACAAAGAGAACGAATTGGTTTTATTCAGGAAAGAGAAAGAAAACGAATGGTTTTAGCAGGAGAGAAACAAAAAGAGAGAGCGTTTGAGCTTCAGAGATGGGCACTGAGAGTGGAAAGTCAGCTGAAAACGATGGAGATGAAGACTGAAGGTAAGCTTAGTGAGGGACAGCATGAGGATTAGCAAACCCATGGTAGTCAAAAGCCTGATGAGATACTTTTTAAGGATATTCACGCCTTGCCTAAATTTGATGAGTAGGATATGGAAATCTGTTTCATTTCATTTGGAAAATGGGTCAAACAATTGAAGTGGCTAGTGGCCATGTGGGTTTTGTTGATCCAAACGAAACTTGTAGGTAGAGCGAGTGAGGTATCCGCAACAATATCAGAGGAGGGATCTGGGGAATATGAGGAGGTGAAGAAAGTGCATATGAGCTTGTGCCAGAAGCTTATAGACAACATTTCAGGAATCTTAGGAGTAACCCTAGTCAAACCGATATTGAGTTTGAAATGGTCAAAGAAAGTAATTTTGATAAATGGATAAGAACTTTAAAAATCGAGCCAATCTATGATGCACTTAGAGAGATAATTATTTCGGAGGAATTAAAAGATTAATTGCCTGAAATAGTGCGAACTCATGTGGAAGAGCATAGAACATAGAACATAGAAAAATACAGGGCAGTATGGGCCCTTTGGCCCTCGATGTTGCGCCGATCCAAGCCCACCTAACCTATACTAACCCACTATCCTCCATATGCCTATGCAATGCCCGTTTAAATGCCCATAAAGAGGGAGAGTCCACCACTGCTACTGGCAGGGCATTCCATGAACTCACGACTCGCTGAGTAAAGAATCTACCCCTAACATCTATCCTAAACCTACCACTCCTCAATTTAAAGCTATGCCCCCTTGTAATAGCTGACTCCATACGTGGAAAAAGATTCTCA
>NW_025205640.1:1097-2736 GCF_004010195.1 Chiloscyllium plagiosum | reverse complement strand
GCACTCCAAGATGAACCTTTACCCTCTGTCTTCTTCCAGCCAGCTAACTCCTAATCCAAACCTCCAACTCATCCTCAATGCCATATCTCCGTATTTTCTGCAGTAGCCTACCATGGGGAACCTTATCAAACGCCTTACTAAAATCCATATATACCACATCTACCGCTTTCCCCTCATCAACCTCCTTCGTCATCTTTTCAAAGAATTCAATAAGGTTTGTGAGGCACGATCTGCCCTTCACAAAACCATGCTGACTATCCTTGATCACATTATTCCTATCCAGATGTTCATAAATCCTATCCCTTACAATTCTCTCTAAGATTTTGCCCACAACAGAAGTGAGACTCACCGGCCTATAGTTACTTGGGTTATCCCTACTCCCCTTCTTGAACAAGGGAACCACATTTGCTATCCTCCAGTCTTCTGGCACTACTCCTGTAGACAAAGAGGACATAAAAATCAAGGCCAATGGCTCTGCAATCTCCTCCCTTGCTTCCCAGAGAATCCTAGGATAAATGCCATCAGGCCCAGGGGACTTATCTATTTTCACCTTTTCCAGTATTTCCAACACCTCTTCCCTACATACCTCAAAGTCGTCCTTTCTAATTAATTGTGACTCATATTCACATCGGCAACAATGTCCTGTTCCTGAGTGAATCCTGACGAAAAGTATTCATTCAGTGTCTCCCCAATCTCTTCAGCCTCCACACGCAACTTCCCACTACTATCCTTGACTGGACCTATTCCTACCCTAGTCATTCTTTTATTGCTGACATACCTATAGAAAGCGTTAGGGATTTCCCTAATCCTACCAACTAAGGACTTTTCATGTCCCCTCCTTGCTGCTATTATCTCTCTTCAGATCCTTCCTGGCTACCTTATAACTCTCAATTGCCCCAATTGAACCTTCACGCCTCATCTTTACATAGGCATCCCTCTTCCATTTAACAAGGGATTCCAATTCCTTATTAAACCACGGCTCCCTCACACGACCCTTTCCTCCCTGCCTGACAGGTACATAATTATCAGGGACACTCAATAGTTGCTCCTTGAACAAGCTCCACATATCAATTGTGCCCATGTCTTGAAGCCTACTTTTCCAAGCCACGCATCCTAGGTCGTGCCTCACCGCATCATAATTTCCCTGCCTCCAGTGCCTCTTGCCCTGCAGTGCACACTTATCCCTCTCCATCACTAGAGTAAAAGTCACCGAATTGTGGTCACTGTCCCCAAAGTGCTCACCTACCTCCAATTCTAACTCCTGGCCTGGTTAGTTACCCAGAACCAAATCCAGTATCGCCTCACTTCTTGTTGGCCTGTCTACATATTGTGTCAGGAAACCCTCCTGCACACATTGGACAAACACTGACCTATCCAACGAACTCGAGCTATAGCTTTCCCAGTCAATATCTGGAAAGTTAAAGTCCCCCATAACAACCACCTTATTACTTTCACTCTTCTCCTGAATCATCCTCGCAATCCTTTCTTCTACATCTCCAGGACTATTAGGAGGCCTGTAGAAAACTCCTAACAGGGTGACCTCACCTTTCCTATTCCTAACCTCAGCCCAAACTACCTCAGATGGCGAGACTTCATCCATCATCCTTTCCACCGCTGTAATACTATCTCTGACAAGCAA
>NW_025205640.1:0-504 GCF_004010195.1 Chiloscyllium plagiosum | reverse complement strand
CCTG
This sequence comes from Chiloscyllium plagiosum, assembly GCF_004010195.1. Taxonomy (NCBI): domain Eukaryota; kingdom Metazoa; phylum Chordata; class Chondrichthyes; order Orectolobiformes; family Hemiscylliidae; genus Chiloscyllium; species Chiloscyllium plagiosum. The sequence continues at coordinate 500 of NW_025205640.1, read as the reverse complement.
GAACCTGCAACAGCCAATCCTGTCCCTGTTCTACCCATGTCTCCGTAATAGCCACAATATCGAAATCCCAGGTACCAACGCACGCTGCAAGTTCAACTACCTTATTTCGTATACTTCTTGCATTGATGTGTACACACTTCAAGCCACTTTCCTGTTTACAGGCACCCTCCTTTGAGATTGATGCCATGTTCCTAACCTCCCTACACTCCAGGTCCTGCACCCTAAAGCTACAGTCTAGGTTCCCATGCCCTTGCAGAGTTAGTTTAAATCCTCCCCCAAGAGCACTAGCAAACCTCCCCCCAAGGATACTGGTGCCCCTCAGGTTCAGGTGTAGACCATCCTGCTTATAGATGTCCCACCTTCCCCAGAAAGAACCCCAGTTATCCAGATACAGGTATCCCTCCCTCCTGTACCATCCCTGTAGCCACGCATTTAACTGTTCTCTCTCTCCCTATTCCTCGACTCTCTATCACGTGGCACGGGTAACAAACCAGAGACAA
>NW_025205639.1:9510-10733 GCF_004010195.1 Chiloscyllium plagiosum | reverse complement strand
CTGAGATGTTTTTGACCACTGACCATCACAAAGCTAAAAGCGAGGGTATTGAAGCACATGGCGTTGGTACAGAATAAAGTGATTTGGTGCACAGGCCATTGTGCAGGAACAAATCGGGTGTGAGACCACCGGTTGTTGCGACCGGTACAGAGGGGAAATGTCACAGACCTTTTCTATGGAAGCACTGCGTTTGTGGGAAAACTGTTTGCAATGGGGGAAGTGACTATAAAAGCATCCACAGCCCGTTGCAAGCGAACAGATGACGTTGAGTCCGTTGTGTGTTGCTAGAGCAAGAAAATGTGGTGGGTCCACAGCCTGTAGCCGAAGGAGCATAGGGTGTGGGGACTCCAGTGGTTGCTAGGGGAAGACAGGGCGTTTTGGGTGAAGTACTTCCACAGAGAACACAACTCACAGAATGTTCGACAAACATAGCTGATGAAGTAATGCTCTCGAGGACGAGTTTTGCTGTTCTCAGTCAATAACCTCATATGTACAGAAATGTGAGGCTTTGTTCCTTCATTGTAATCTTGAGAGCGTTTCTGAGAACTGTTTGATTTTCTTTTTTAAGCAGTTAAGCTTTGTTCTAGATCCAGAAACAGCAATATGTCATTCCATCGACCTATCACAGCAATTCCCATTTTTGTCTCAAAAACGTCCACCGACCATTCAGGGATTACAACACTGCGTTTGTATCATTTCACTTCCTGGTTTGACTTCAAAAATTAAACTGCAAGTTATTTTCTGAATGAGTCGACACACCTTGTTTTGTGTCGCCATAATTCTACTGAATGCACGCTGTACTCAAATGAACATGGAATCCCAACTCCCCTTCTTGCTTATAAGTACAATTAAAGTGCTCAGTTGGCGTGAAAGAGCTGCCATTAACTATCCTAATGTTGCTGACTGACTGACAGCTTCAGAATCATTTCTCCTGCATTAAATAGTAAAACACACCTCAGAGGTCGTACGTCAGACTATCGCAGAGAAAAACACAACGAGATGTGAATCAATTCTGTTGGAATATTAGATTGAGGAGGGGCAATACCAACGAAATGTGAAAGTATTAAACTGGGCTCAGGAACAGCGAAGGTTCCAGTTTGCCTTTGGAATTCTGTCATCACGATGGGTGTGGAAATTTGTTGGTGCAAATGTGAGAACCTGCTTTCATTCATACATACCTGCACCATAAGAAATTTTACTTGGATGTCAAATGCAGGATATGG
>NW_025205639.1:6971-7907 GCF_004010195.1 Chiloscyllium plagiosum | reverse complement strand
TAATGGCGAAGGAGTCAGTGCGATTGTATAGAAATGAGTGTGATGGTGATGGAGCGAGAATATTGGAGAGGGAGTCTGGTTGACGTTAAGGGAATGAGCGTGAAAGGGTGTGAGTCAGTGTGACGGGGCAAGAACTAAAGATTGTGGTGACGAGGCATTCAATGTGGCTGTGAGGGAGTGAATGTGACAGCAGGCGGGCGGGAGTAACAGTAAGCGAGTGAGATTTTGACGGTGCACAAGTCAGTGTGGTTATCAGCGAATCAGTGTAGCGGGCAGTGAGTGAATATGAGTTGCGAGAGTCAGTGTGACTGCGAGACCGACAGCGTAACGAAAAGAAGTAGGTTTGTCGCTAAGAGAGTGAATGTGGCATTGAAAGAATGAGTGCAATAGTAAGCGAGTTGATGTGAGGGTCAGCGGAAAGGTGTGATGGTCAGACAGATCATGTGATACTGGCGGACTAAGTGGGAAAGTTGGGAACAGCTGGCAAAGAGTAACAGTGTCAGTGGGTTAGGGAATACAACAGTGGAGGAGTTGCAGTCGAGGAGTAATTGAGGTGGTGAGGGATTGAGCGTTTTTGTGTGTGATTTATTGTAAGGGTGAGGCAGTGAGTGTGGTGATAGCAGAGTCAGTGTGACGATGAGCAAGTCAGTGTGACGTTGAGGGCTTAAGTGCGACGGTGAAAAAGTGAGTGTGAGATCGAGGGACTGAATGTCATAGTGGGGGCGTGACTGTCATAGAATAAATGCGGGAGTAGGGGAGAGAGTTGGTGTGATGGTGAAAGAGTCAGTGTGCAGGTGAGCAAGTCAGCGTGATGGTGGAAGACTGAGTTTGGCAGTAGTACTGTGAATACGGGGTGAGACAATCGTGTGATGGTGAGAGGGTCACTGTGATGGAGAGGGAGTTAGAATGACAATGAGTGATTCAGTGTAACGGTGA
>NW_025205639.1:0-6349 GCF_004010195.1 Chiloscyllium plagiosum | reverse complement strand
TCAGCAATTCAGTATGGCGGTGAGGGAATCCGTGTGACACTGAAGGAACGAATGTGGTGGTGAAAGAATCAATGTAATGGTGATCGTGCCATTGTGATGGTAAGCAAATGAATGTGACGTGGAAAGTATAGGTTTGTCAGTGAGAGAGTTACTGTGATGATGAGGACGCCTGTGTGACATGCACAAGCCAGTGTGACGGTGAGAGAGTTAGTGTGTTGGTTAGTTGATTAGTCTGACGGTGACGTAGTCAGTATTACGATGATCGAGTCAATGTGAAGGTGAGACCGTAAATATCAATGAGTGCTTGACTGTCCTGGAGTAACTGTGATAGTTGGCGAGTGAGTGTGATGTGAACGAGTCATTGTAATATCAAGAGAGTCAGTATCATGGGGTGTTAGACAATATGATAGTGAGAGAGTCCGGATAATGTTGTGTAGGGGTGCCGGCGGTGAGAGAATCTGCATAATGGTGCGCAGGAAAGTATGGAGGTGTTGGATACAGTGAAATGGACAGCTAGCGAATGTGACGTTGAGGGAGTGCATGTGATTGTAAGCAAGGCAGTGTGATGGTGAAGTAGTCAGTGCGATGGTTAGCATTCAAAAATAAAATAGTGAAGCAAATTGGTACGATGTTTAGGGACTTCATGTGATGGTGAGGGAGAGAATGTGACAATAAGGAATTCATTGTGACAATGAAAGATTCACTGTAACGGTGCATGGGGCAGCATGACGGTGAGACAGTCGGTGTGTGGTGAGTGGGTGAGTGTCATGTTGAGGAATTGAGTGAGATGGTAAGTGAGCGGATGCATGAGTGAGTCTGTTCTGGCGAAGGTGAGTGAGTCAGTGTGAATGTTAATGAGTCAGTGTGAAGGTGAATGAGTTAATGTAAAGGCGAGGTAGTCAGATATGCGGTGAGGAAGTCAGTGTGACGGTGAAGCAGTCAGTGTGAAGGTGAAAAAGTCAGACAGACGGTGAGGGAGTCAGTGGGACTGTGAACATGTTAGTCGAACATCGAATGTGTCAGTGTGAAGCTGAGTGAGTCATCGGTCCAGCAAGAGATTGAGTGTGATAGAGAGAGAAGGAAAACGAGATTTGACGGCAGTCGTTTGACAGTGTCTTTGTATGTCAAAGAGCGAGATGGTGTGATGGTGAGCGAGTCGGAATAACGGTGGAAATGCAGTATGTTGGTGCATCCGAACATAATGGTAAGGGATTCATGGAAATGTTGATGCTTTCAGTGTGACCATAAGCAAATCAATGCGGAAGTGCTGATGTCAGTATTACGCTGAGCGGCTAATTGTTACAGTGATGCAGGTAGTGTGATGGTCAGTGGGTCAATGTGTCGTGAGGATGTCAGTGTGACAATGAAAGGGTCAGTGTGATTGTTTGTGTGTCAGTAAAATGGTGACAGAGTCGCTGTGACAGTGATCATATCAGTATGACACTGAAGATTTGAGTGTTAGGATGTGTGAATCAATGTACGGGTCATGCAGTTAGTGTGAGAGTGGATGATGATGTCCGATTGTGAACAAGTCACTATGAATATGACGGTGTCAGTGTGACAGTGAGAGCGTGAGTGAAATAAAAGTTATTAATCGTGACTATAAGGGAATAAGTGTGACGTAACGTGAGTCAGTGTGAAGGTGAACTAAACAGAAAGAACGTGATTGAGTCAATATGACAGTGAGGCAATTAGTGTGATGGTGAGAATGTGTGTGATGGTGTGCGCGTCAGTGTGTCCATGAGAGCATGAGTCCGAGACTGAGGGATTGAGTGTGCCATTACCGTAGTGACCGTCATAAAACAATGTCACAGAGGCAGAGTGAGTGACGGTGAGGGAATGACTGTGATGGCGATTCAGTCCGTGTGACTTTGAGGAGGTGAATGAGACTGGAAGGTATTAGCAGTTGGTTATAAGTGAAGGAGTGAGTGTAATGGTGACTGAGTCAGTGTAATGGTGAGAGAGTCAGTGTAACTGTGTGCGTGTCAGTGCGACAGTTAGGGAGTGAACGTGATGGTGAATGCATCATTGTAACAGTGAGGTAGTGAGTGCGCCGGTGAGCAAGTCATTGTTATGGTTCGAGTAAAAGTATGATAGTGAGTGTATAAGTGTGACGGGATTGGGTCAATATGGAGGTCAGCGAGTCAGTGTGATGGCGAGAGGGTGAATAAGTCAGTGTGGGAACGAGATCAAGGGTGAGACAGTGGTGTGCGGCAATGAGGGAGTAAGTGTGACTGTGGGCGAGTAAATATGACGGTAAGCAAGTCAGTGTGATAATTAGGGATCGAGTATGATGGTGAGCAATTCAGGGTAAAGATGACGGAGTCAGTGTGATGGCGAGAGGAGGAGTGAATCAATGTGTGAGCGAGTTCAATTGTGACGCAGTCGTGTACCAATGAGTGTAAAAGCGTGACGCTGAGCGAGTTACTGTGACTGTGAGCGTTCATTATCACTGCGTGCAAGCGAATGTCTTGGCAAAAGAGTCAGCGTGAAGGTTAGGGGTTCAATGTAACGGTGAGATAGATCGTGTCAAGGTGAGCGAAACAGTCTGACGATGAGAACATGAGTCTGAGGGTCGAGGACGAAGAGTGCCAGTACGGGAATGCCTATCACAAAGTAACTGTGACAGGGAAGAGTTAGAATGATCGTGATGGCGTGGGTCTGAAGGTGAATGAATCAGTGTGACATTGAAGGATTGAGTGTAATGGTGAGCCTCTCAATGAGAGGTGAGGGTGTCTGTGTCACAGTGAGGTAATGAGCGTGTTTGAGAACATATCAGTCAAATGTTGATTGTGTCACCGTGACGGAGTTCGTGTCAGTTTGATAGTGAGGGATTCTGTGCGATGGTGAAGGATTGAGTGTGATGGTGCACGAGTCAGTGTGAAAGTGAAAGAGTCCGCGATATGATGAATGAATCAGTGTGACGGTGAGGAGTGAGTCCGATGGTGATTGTGTCCGTGCTACAGTGAGGATTCAGTGTGTCGGTGTGGAAGACACTGTGATGGTAAGGGAGACAGTTACACGATGATAAAGTGAGTGTGACGGTAAGTGTGTGAGTATAACAGTGAACGAGTCTGCGTCGTGGAGATGATGTGGATGTCAGGATGGGGGAGTCAGCGTCATGGAGGAATGAGTGTGACGATGAGTTATTCAATGGGAAGGTGAGTGGGTCAGTGTGTTTGTGAGCGATGAGTGTGACGGGAAGGATGTCAGTGACACGATAAGAGTGACAGGGACGTTGAGAGATCATTCAGACAGTGAATATGTCAATGTGATACTGAGCGATTCATCGTAATGGGAACAGTGTGAGTGTGACAATGACAGAGTCAGAGTGACGATGCCGGCGAGTTCGAGTGTGATGCATTGAGTGTGATGCTGACGTAGTCAGTGTGCTTTTGATGGACCATCTGTGGTGCTGAGGTAGCCAGTGAGATGGTGAGGGGTTTGGAGTGATGGTGGAGGATTAAATGTTCGGGTGAGCGAGTCAATGCGAAATGATTGTGATAGTGTGATGGAGAAAGCGTGAGCGTCATTGTGAGCACGTCAGTCAGACGCTGAGCATGTCAGTGTAATGGTGACTGTGCAACTTTGACAGTAAGAGATTGAGTGTGACGGTGGGCGATTGAATGCAACGGTGAGACAATAGACAATAGGTGCAGGAGTAGGTCATTCAGCCCTACGAGCCTGCACCACCATTCAATATGATCATGGCTGATCATTCCTAATCAGTATCCTGTTCCTGCCTTATGTCCATAACCCTTGATTCCACTATCTTTGAGAGCTCTATCCAACTCTTTCTTAAATGAATCCTCTGGGGGAGAGCATTCCACACAGCCACCACTCTCTGGGTGAAGAAGTTTCTCCTAATCTCTGTTCTAAATGGTCTACCCCGTATTTTTAAGCTGTGTCCTCGGGTTCGGCGCTCACCCATCAGCGGAAACATGTTTCCTGCTGCCAGAGTGTCCAATCCTTTCATAATCTTATACGCATCAATCAGATCCTCTCTCAGTCTTCTAAACTTAAGGGTATACAAGCTCAGTCGCTTCAGTCTTTCAGAGTAAGGTAATCCCGCCATTCCAGGAATTGACCTCGTGAACCTACGCTGCATTCCCTCAATAGCCAGAATGTCTTTCCTCAAATTTGGAGACCAGAACTGAACGCAGTACTCCAGGTGTGGTCTCACCAGGGCCCTGTACAGCTGCAGAAGCACTCTTTGCTTCTATACTCAATTCCTCTTGTTATGAAGGCCAGCATGCTATTAGCCTTCTTCACTACTTGCTCTACCTGCATGCTTGCCTTCATTGACTGGTGTACAAGAACACCCAGATCTCTCTGTACTGCCCCTTTACCTAAATTGATTCCATTGAGGTAGTAATCTGCCTTCCTGTTCTTGCCACCAAAGTGGATAACCATACATTTATCCATATTAGACTGCATCTGCCATGCATCTGCCCACTCACCTAACTTGTCCAGGTCACCCTGTAATCTCCTAACATCCTCATCACATTTCACCCTGCCACCCAGCTTTGTATCATCAGCAAATTTGCTAATGTTATTGCTGATACCATCTTCTATATCATTAACATATATTGTAAAGAGCTGCAGTCCGAGCACTGATCCCTGCGCTACCCCACTGGTCACTGCCTGCCATTCCGAAATTGAGCCGTTTATCACTACCCTTTGTTTCCTATCAGCCAACCAATTTTCAATCCAATCTAGTACTTTGCCCCCAATACCAATGGCACTAATTTTACTCACCAACCTCCTGCGTGGGACGTTATCAAAAGCTTTCTGAAAGTCCAGGTACACTACATCTACTGGACCTCCCTCGTCCATCTTCAGAGGTCCATCCTCAAAAAATTCAAGAAGATTAGTCAAGCATGATTTCCCCTTCATAAATCCATGCTGACTCTGTCGTATCCTGTTACTACTATCCAGATGTGTCGTAATTTCATCCTTTATAATAGACTCCAGCATCTTTCCCACCACTGAGGTCAGACTAACTGGTCTATAATTTCCTGCTTTCTCTCTCCCACCTTTCCGAAAAAGTGGTATAACATTAGCCACACTCCAATCCTCAGGAACCGACCCCGAATCTATCGAACTGGAAATAATCACCAACGCATCCACGAATTCCCGAGCCACCTCCTTCAGTACCCTGGGATGCAGACCATCAGGCCCCGGAGACTTATCAATCTTCAGACCTAACAGTCTCTCCAACACCAAATCCTGGCAAATATAAATTTCCTTAAGTTCAGGTCCTTCAGCCACTGTTACCTCAGGGAGATTGCTTGTGTCTTCCCCAGTGAACACAGATCTGAAGTACCCATTTAATTCCTCTGCATTTCTTTGTTCCCGGTAATATATCCCCCTGTCTCTGTCTTCAAGGGCCCAATGTTAGTCCTAACCATTTTTTTTTTGCCTTGCACATACCTAAAAAAGCTTTTACTATCCTCCTTTATATTCTTGGACAATTTACCTTCGTACCTCATTTTTTATCTGCGTATTTGCTTCTTAGTAATCCCCTGTTGCTCTTTAAAGCTTCCCAGTCCTCAGTTTTCCCACTTATCTTTGCTATGTTGTATTTTTCTCTTTTAACTTTTTATGTTTCTTAACATCCCTCATTTTGGGAATCAGTGTGACAGTGAGAGTTCTGGTGTGAGAGTGAGGGCTTCACTGTGACTATGAGCGAGTCATTGTGACGGTGAGGGTGTGAAAATGCGTGATTGGGACGGGAGCGAGACCGTGGAATAGCGAGTGAGTCAGTATTGCCTGTATGGGAGTCAATGAGACAGTGTTGATTTGAACCAGACGGTGAGGGATTCAATATGACGGTGAGAGAAGGAATGCGACAGTGAGTAATTCAATGACATAGTGAGCGATTTAAGCTGACGGCGAGACTGTTAGTGTGACAATGAGGGAGTCAGTGCAACATCGAGCGAGTGAATGTAACAGCACGAGACTGTGTGTGACGTTGAGGGAGTCAGTATGATTGTGGCGGAGTGAGTTTGCTGCAGATGAAATGCATGTGATGGTGAGTGAGTCAGTGTAATGCTGAGTGAATGAGTGCAATAAATCAGTGTGATTGTGATGGATTCGGTGTAGTGGTACGAAAGGGAGTGTGATGGTGAAGGAGTCTGTGCGATGGTGAGAGAATGAGTGGCATGGTGAGCGAATCCATGTGGTATTGCATGGTGGTTATTGTGATTTTGAGTGATTCAGTGTGATGATGGGGGAGTTAGTGTGATGATGAGCGAGGCAGTAGGGTGGTAATGGAGGGAGTAGAACGCTGTGGGATTTCGTGTGATGGTCAGGAAGTGAGTGCGATTGTGAATTAATCAGTGTGACG
>NW_025205638.1:0-10729 GCF_004010195.1 Chiloscyllium plagiosum | reverse complement strand
GAAAGGTCCTTTCAGAATTATTCGTCATCCTTCTGATAGAATCAGAGAGTCATGCAGAATGGAAACAAACCCGTTAGTGCAATCTGTTCACTCCGATCAGATATCAATTCTGACCCAGTCCCATTTGCCAGCATTTGGCCAATATCACTCCTCTTTCAGATACTTTTTAAATGTGCGATCCGCCTTCAGCACTCCCTCTGACAGCATTTTCTGTACACACACCACTCTCTGCGTGTAACATTTATCTTCAGGTCCATTCTAAATCATTCGCCCTCTCCCCTTCAACCTATGCTCTCTTGTTCTGGACTCCCCTACCCTGGGGAGCAGAACGTGGCTGTTCAGAATATCTATGCCCCTGATGATTTTATAAACCTCTATAATATTACCCCTCAACCTCTGACACTCCAGGGGGGAGCACCTCAACCTAATCAACCTCTCCCTAAAGCTCAAACCTCCAGTCCTGGAACAATTGTGTCTAAATCATTTCTGCAGAAAAGCGAGTTGTATGCAGTATTCTTAAAGTGGCGTCACCAACATCCTGTACAGATGTAACATACCACCACAACCCCTATACACAGTGGTCTGACTGATTAAGGGAAATGCGCCAAATGTGTTCTGTCCCACTCTGTCTACCTGCTACTCCACTTTCAAGGAACAATGTACCTGCAGCCCTATTCCTTTGTTTCACAACACGCCCCAGGACCTTACCATCAAGTGTATAATTCCTGCCCTGGTTTGCATTCCCAAAATGCAAAACCTCGTATTTATCTAAATTAACCTTCATCTGTTACTCCTTGCCTCTTTGTCCCATCTAATTGTGGTCTCGTTGTACTTTGAGATAATCTACTACACTGCCTTTCTGATGTAATCTGTAAAATTAGTAACAATGGCCCCAATATTCACATCTAAATCCTTTACATAAATGATGAAATGCAGTGAACTCAGAACTGATTCTTACAGCACACTGTTGCTCACAAGCCTCCAGTCGGAAAAATATCCCTCTTCCTTCAAGCCAATTGTGACTAGCTTCCTCTCTATCCCATGTGACCGAACCTTACTCATTTGTCTACCAATCAGAATGAAATACTTGCTATGAAGAGGGGCTGAGAAGGTTAGGTTTATATTCAATGGGAAAAAAAGAGATTGAGGGGGGACTTGATTGAGGTTTAGACAGGGTGGATAGAGAGGGGACTTTTCCCAGGGTGAAGGATTCAGTAACGAGAGGTCGTGCTTTCAAGATGAGATGTGGAATGTTTAAGGGGGATACACACGGTAAGTACTTCACACAGAGGGTGGTGGGCATTTGGAACGTGTTGCCAGCAGAGGTGGTAGAGGCAGGCACGGTAGAATCATTTAAGATGAGTCTGGCCAGATGCATGAGTAGGTGGGGAGCAGAGGGATACAGATGCTTAGGAATTGACCGACAGATTTAGACAGTACATTTGGATCGGCTCAGGCTTGGAGGGCTGAAGGGCCTTCCTGGTCTGTAAATTTTCCTTGCTCTTTGTTCTTTAAATGAACACCTTGCTGAGGTCTATATAGACAATGTCAACCAAACTGTCTTCATCAATCTTCTATGTCACCTCTTCAAAAAACTCAACCGAATTAATGAGACATGATTTCCCATGCAGAAAGCCATGTTGTCTACTCCGATCAGCCCTTGCCTTCCCAAATGTATGTAAATGGTATCCCTCAGAATCCCCTGCAAAAACTTGCCCACCACTGACATCAGGCTCACCGGTCTATAGTTCCCCGGCTTTTTGGGTCACTGTTTCCTTTTCTAGTCCCACTCCTCCACTGCTCACAACAAATGTTAAATATAACCAGTTGGTGATATGGCCGATGATATCGGTCTCAGACTGGGTCAGGGTCAGTTTTAGGAACAAGTCAGGCTAGTTTCTTTAATCTGCTAAAACAACACGTTTATGATCCAGAGCAATGTTACTCAAACTATGGTGGAAAGATGAATGGCAAACTGTTTGGGTATTTCAAATATATAATCAATTGCTTGGAAAGGATGGACGCTAAGAAATTGTTTCCGTTAGGCGAGGAGACTAGGACCCATGGACACAGCCTTAGAATTAGAGGGGGTCAATTCAGAACAGAAATGCGGAAACATTTCTTCAGCCAGAGAGTGGTGGGGCCTGTGGACCTCATTGCCGCGGAGTGCAGTGGAGGCCGGGACGCTAAATGTCTTCAAGGCAGAGACTGATAAATTCTTGATGTCACAAGGAATTAAGGGCTACAGGGAGAATGCAGGTAAGTGGAGTTGAAATGCCCAGCAGCCATGATTAAATGGCAGAGTGGACTCGATGGACCGAATGGCCTTACTTCCACTCCTATGTCTTATGGTCTTATGGTCTCATACTCCCCTTTCTAAACACACACACACGTACACACACACATTCACATACACACAAATACACACAAACAAACGCGCGCACACACACACACTCCTGGGACAGTTGGATTTGGCTGAATTCCCTTTGCTTTCGGCAGTGAGTAGATTCCAATGAATTCTGGTCAGGGAGCACCCAAAGGGTAGCACGATGGTTAGCACTGCTGCCTCACAGCACCAGCGACTTGGGTTCGATTCCAGCCTTGGGTGACTGTCTCTGTGGAGTTTGCACATTCTCCACTTTTCTGTGTGAGCTTCTAATGGGTGATCCAGTTTCCTACAACAGCTCAAACTGTGTAGGTTTGGTGGATTGGTCCTGCTAAGTTGTCTGTAGTGTTCAGGGAATTCTGGGTTAGTTAGTTAGGTGCGTTAGTAAGGAGAATGGGTTGGGAAGGTTGGTATGGACTTGTTGGGCCCAAGGGCCTGTTTCAACACTGCAGGGATTCTATAAAAATGAGAACGGTAATGATGACTGTAGAATTTGTTTTAGCTTGCACACATTGCTGTGATGAGGAACAATGAAGGAGAGAGAGAGTGCAATAGGCCATTCCTTCTCAGGAAGATAGCATTTTCTCCCTCTCGGAGTTGAATCAAACAATAATATCATCCTTTCCCAAACTGGACCATGTGAGGTCTCCTTGTTCATTGTCAAACTATGTCTCCATCACATTCCCTGTTCCATGTAGGTGCATCATTGCTGCTGTCATACACAGAGCCATATCCTTAGCAGAAAATGGTCTCGGCCGATTTGAAATATGTTTACAATGGCCCTGCGTCATTAAAAAAATAAAATATTTAATGTATTCAGAATACCTGTGTTAAAATGAATGCATTTTTTAACAAATACAGAAATTGCTGGTAAAGCTCGGCAGACCTGTCAGTACCCAGATGCCTTTTACATGCTGCAGTTGTACCAGCCTCCACCACTTCCCCTGGCAGCTCATTCCATTCGCACACCACCCTCTGCCTGAAAAGGTGCCCTTTAGGCCTCATCAAAACTTTTCCCCTCTCACTTTCAAACAATGCCCTCTGGTTTTGGTCGCCCCAAAACTGGGGAAAAACCCTGACTACTCATCCTATCCAGGACCGTTCTGATTTTATAAATCTTTACTGCTGCGAAATGTGACTTCAATCAACACGAATAACGGTACTTTCAGTCATCCTGTGCCTAAATTCTGAAATGCAATACTGACACCTCTTCCTTCTTCACCAAGTCACAATTCTAAATCCAATTTAATCAGTTTGTTCAGATGTATCATGAGATACCTCTGTACGCTTTACACCCAGACCTTTGTGCCCGGAGGTAGGGACACTAGAAATACCCATAAAGCTGTAACAGTATTCTCCTGTGTGTTTGCTCATCAGCCTGTTCTGACATGCTGTGACATACCTCTGCAACAGGTAGGACTTACATCCAGGCCTTCTAGTCCAGAGCTAAGAACGCTACCACACAAGTTCAGGAATTGGAATCAAATCCTGAGTTGTGGCTCAGAGGCAGGGACATTACCCACTACACTACCATACCCAGATTTTGGGTCATATTTTAGTGCCCACTTTCAGTTCGGTGTGAATATATTATAATCAGGTTACCATTACTGAACTACACAAAACATTTTGTATTGTTAAGCAAATGCAAGATATTTGTCTCAACTGAAGGATGTTGAGTGTATGTGCTGTGCTATCCAAATTAACTATGAACATCTTTAATCGCTATTATCTGTAGTCTGCAATATTAGGGAAAGAAATCCTGCAGCCACACTCTGCCAAATGAAGGGTCTCAAATGGATATTTATTACTGAACACCAGAGACGAAAGAAGAGCTTACTTTCTGGTCACAAAACACCGATCACTCTTAGCCAACTCTAACGTGCGACTCCCCTCTTCCTGGCCGGTGATTACTGTCCAGCCTCTCCTCCCTACTGACTGTGTCTGAAATCTGTCCCTCCTCCCTCTAACCACACAAGGCAAACCAAGCTCAGAGTCTTTGTGAAAAACAAGGCCGGAGTGTGCAGGCCTCCTGGAGAGGGATTGGCATTTTAAAATTGAAGGGAGAGGGGGAGGTGGCAGTAATATCACACACTGGGCTGAGGGGTGGCAGATGGAGTTTAGTTTGGATTAATGCGAGGTATTGTATTTGCTAAATCAAACAAGAGCAGGACCGATACAATTAAAAGTAGGGCCTTTGGTAGTGTTGTAGAACAGAGACCTAGGTCGTCAGGTATAATTCTTTAAAATTTACATCTCATATAGATAGGGTGGTTAAGAAGATGTTTAACACATTTGTCTTCATCGGTCAGACCTTTGAGTATTGGAATTGGGAAGTCATGTTGAGGATGTACAGGACATTTTTTAGACCTCTTCTGGAATACTGTGTCCAGTCTGGTCATACTGCCCGCTCATTCCATGGGCACACCACCCTCTGGGTGAAAATGCTGCCCCTTAGGTCACTTTAATATTTCCCCTCTCACCTTGTGGGTGGCACGGTGGCGCAGTGGTTAGCACTGCTGCCTCACAGCAGTGAGGTTCAGACCCGGGTTCAATTCCCAACTCAGGCGACTGACTGTGTGGAGTTTGCACATTCTCCCTGTGTCTGCGTGGGTTTCCTCCGGGTGCTCCGGTTTCCTCCCACAGTCCAAAGGTCAGGGTCAGGTGAATTGGCCATTCTAAATTGCCCGTACGGGTAAATGTAGGGGAATGGGTGGGTTGCGCTTCGGCGGGTCTGTGTGGACTTGTTGGGCCGAAGGGCCTGTTTCCACACTGTAAATAATCTAATCTTAAGCCTATGTCCTCTAGTTTTGGATTCCCCTACCCTTAGAAAACACCTTGACTATTCACTTTGATATAATTAAGCTGGAGAGGGTTCCGAACAGATTAACCTGGATGTTGTTGGGAATGGTGGGAGTGAGCTATAAGGAGAGGCTGGGTATGCTGGGACTTTTTTCACTGCAGAGGATGAGATGAAGGGGTAACTTTACAGAGGTATATAAAATCATGAGGGGTATAGATAAGCTGAAGGGCTGATGTCTTTTCCCTAGAGTTGGAGATTCAGAACTGAGGGATATTTTAAGATGCGAGGAAAAAGATTTACAAAATTCATGAGAGGTAATTATTTTAGACAGAAGCTGGCTTGTGTGTGGAATGAACTTCCAGAGGAAGTGGTGAAAGCAGGGACACTTACAACGTTTAAAGGACATTTAGATCAGTCCATGGATAAGACATCAGTTTGGATGGTGCTGTGAACAGCTGCCCTCTCCCTCCCCCTCTCTGAATGAATTCCTGTTGGTTTTCACCCTCTGCTAATGCCTGTGCAGTGGCGTGTGGAGGCCAGCAGAGGGTGGCATTGCATCACTTTAAGCACCACAGAGACTGCCAGACCTGCCCCACACAGAGACACACAGATACACACACAGCAATTGTTAGGACACAACATTGAGCTCATCTGGTAATTTAAACTAAACATAGCAGTATTGGGAATATAGCAGTATTTCACTTGCTCACACTCATGAGTGGGGCAGGATTTCAGTTGTTTCATGGGAACTGTGAAGCTATGGCAATCTCAATGTTTGTAGATGGCACCCTCGCTTAAAGGTACAGTACACGCTTTCAACTTCATCATATTAGAGCCTGGTGAATATAGATAAGTGGAACCTATCCGGATTTCTCTTGCTCTGTGGTTTGTCAATATTTCATCTACTCTGTCTCGTATGTGTCAGGATTTTTGTTGCCCCATTGACAGCATGTCATTATTCGACTCTGTCCGTGGGAATATATCAGTATTTCACTTGCTCACACTAGTGTGTGGGGCAGGATTTCAGTTGTTTCATGGGGACTGTGATGCTATGACAATCTCAGTGTTTGTAGATGGCACCGAACCTGGAAGAATTGTAAAGTCTATGGAGGACAGTGTGGAACTCTGACAGGACAGTGACACGTTGGAGTGGTGTTCAGGTGTAAGGCAGATGGGGATCAATGCAGAGCAGTGTACTTTGGTAGGAAGGACATTGAAAGGTAGTTTCATACAGGTCGTACCGTTATAAAGGGAGTGCACGAGCAGAGAGCGCTGTGTGTCTATGAGCACAGATTGTTGAAGATGTCAAGACAAGTGAGGAGAGCAGTAACTATCACAGATTAGGGTCAGTATCTGAGCTGTTTACAGGAGGAGGTGGAGGATGGAGTATCCATGCTCCCTTCCTGGGAGGTACAAAGTTAAAAATCATACAACAGCAGGTTATAGTCCAACAGGTTTAATAGGAAGCACACTAGCTTTCGGAGCGATGTTTCTTCATCAGGTGATTGTGGAGGGCTCGATCGTAACACAGAATTTATAGCAAAAACTTGCAGTGTGATGTAACTGAAATTATACATTGAAAAGTTGATTGTCTGTTAAGCCTTTCATCTGTTAGAATACAGTGATAGTTTCACTTCTTTCATGTGTCAATCACAAAACCTTTTTTTTTAAAAGTTGCATTCTCGGGTTAGCTGTTAACAATGGTGATAGCTAGACAATATGTTGAAGGTGTTAGCCTCCTGTATTCTCTGTCTATGGCCTGATGTTTAGATTGATTCCAATCTAAAAAGTGAGATAACAGAGTGTTACATAAATTCATGCAGTTTTTGAGCTCAGAGTTCTACATGAATGTATGTAGTTTTTGAGCAAACTACATGTAGTATATGTGTGTATGTGGGTCTTTGTCTGTCTGTGTGTGTGTCTGTCTGGGGTGGGGGTTGTGAGTGTGAGAAAGTGTGTGTGTGTGTGTAGTGAGTGCAGTGTTTTAAGTCTGTGAGGGGGTGCATGTGTGCGACTGTGTATGTCTATAAGGGTGTGTGTGGGTGTCTGTGTGCGCGTCTGTGTGTACCTGTGTCTGTGTGTTTGTGAGAGTGTGTGTGTGTAGGATTATGTGTGTGTGTGTGTAGTGCAATGGTGATCACCTGTAATGTGACATGAACCCAAGGTCCCGGTTGAGGCCCTCCCGATGGGTACCGAACTTAGCTATCAGCCTCTGCTCGGCCACTTTCCTCTGCTGCCTGTCCCGAAGTCCAGCTTGGAGGAAGGTCATCCGAATCATTGGGAGGTGTGGTGACGACGTGTTGTGAGCCCACCCTCCTGCCCACCGAGACCGTGGGGATTCCATTTGTACCAGCTCAACACAAAAGGGAGATGGCATCAGGGCCACGGTTTCTAAGTTGTGTCGGGGGGAAACGGAGCTGCCAGTGGGTTTAAAGTGAGAATTGCCCTTCACTGAACATTGCTCCTTACTCGGTCGGTGGGACGTGAATGTTTCAGAATCTCCACACGCGGCATCCCTGTCCTCTCCGACTCCTACCAGGGTCCTCCCCATATGGCGGGGTGGGGGGTGAGGGAACGGATATCGGGCACTCTATCATCCGGCTTGGCCCTTGCTGTCCTATTCCAGGCTGTTTCTCCTGGAATGGGAGAAAGGGAGAGAGGGAGGGTGGGAGTGGGTGGCCCTGTTGTCAGTGCTGGTGGAGGTGGGGGACGGGGTCATGCTGAGGAATCCGGTGGGAGTCAGTCCACAATGTTGTATCCATGCAGTGTTATTAGTGTAGGGGATAAAGTGGAGAGAGGGTGGGAGGGAGAGAGAGGGAGAGAGAAGGAGAAGAGCGGGACAGAGAGGGAGAGAGAGAGAGAGTGCACGGCGGGAAGGGGTGGAATGTGCTATAACAGACATACAGTGAGTGTGAGGGAGCAGAGAGTATACAGTGACCCTTACCCTGACAGAGCGGGGAAGGTTATTGATGCTTGTCCTGTATTGCTGGACATTTCTTCAGACTGCAGATACTGCACTGAGCTGGGTGGGAAGCTCAGACAACGTTCAGTGGGTCTGATGGTGTGATCCTCTCTGGGAAGAGAATGGTCCCCCTCTGTACTAGCCCATCCACCAGGACCTCCGTGCCCCTATCGACAAACAGTGGTGTAATTGCCCCTTATCTGCCATGCTCGGTGTAAACTGTGCCAGGCAGCTCCGACCAGAGAAAGCTCAACCATGTGCCCCTTGTTCTTTTAAAGATGGCACCAGTGTCAGGGATCACGGAATATCCAGGGGCATCCGGGCGATGGTGAGTACCTCCAGCCATGATGTGTGGGAGAATTGGGCTGGTATTGAATGAGAGAGACACCATGGGGTCGGGTGGGTGGTTAATGTGGTGAGTTCGATAAGATAGCACCAGGAAACTAGCTCAGCCTCGTACAGACAATCCCTCTGTCACACTCAATGCAAATGTCACTGAGACAAACTATTGTTAGATTCAACCCAATGATATTGGACTCTGTTAAAACCAGTCCCATTTACAAAGCTGTAGAACAAATGTACATCCAAAACTCTCCATCATTTCACCTCATACCAATAACCCTTTTTCCCATCTTCCCTGGTAAGACAGGCTCATGTTACAGGATGCCATCGAAGTGTCTACATTTCAGCATTCTGCAACCTGGGAACACATCCTTCCATTACACTGTCTCTCAGTCGCCCCCTCTCTGTCTATAACCCAAACCCCTCCCATGTGGTGATATTTAAACTGATACCCACGCCATCTCTCTCTGGCAGTGATGTTCACACCCACAACACCCTCTTGTCATGGCACAATGGAGATACGGAGTTGTAAATGGATGGGAGCTGTACATCCTCTCACTTCCAGCATGGGCTGCAAGTTTCCCCATGCTGGGCAGGGATCTAACACAGTGTTACTGAGCAATGCACTGGGGGCGATGTACACAATTCTACATGCTGGGAAGGGAACTGCTCCTGGGTTACAGATCAATGCACTGTGGTAGTGTATACAGTCCTGCATGCCGGGAGGGTAACTGCTCCTGGTTTACAGATCAATGCACTGGGCTGGTGTACACAGTTCTCCCCTCTCGACTTACCCCCGTCGACATGCCCCCCGGCACACCCCTCGACTTTCCCCTCCTCGAATTTCACGCCCTCCACTGTCTATATATATATCGATATATAACGTTAAACATCACACAACACTAGCTTACGGAGAATCCTGTTACACTATAACCTGGTGTTGTCCCAGTGCAACACCGACATCTCCATCATTGAAATATAAAGATCACCATTGAGCTTTTAACCAGATGCCTGCTCGAAACACACACAGCAAGATCCCACGATGAGTCGGGTAACCGCAGACAGATGGTGTGTTTCCCTGATGCTGGTTATGGGTTTGATGCTGTCTCCTGGACAAGAGGGAGCAATTCTCCTTTTGAACAAATTCCAAACATTCCCCCTTCCTTCTCTGTGCCCTGCACTCTCTGATCT
Organism: Chiloscyllium plagiosum; assembly: GCF_004010195.1. Taxonomy (NCBI): domain Eukaryota; kingdom Metazoa; phylum Chordata; class Chondrichthyes; order Orectolobiformes; family Hemiscylliidae; genus Chiloscyllium; species Chiloscyllium plagiosum. Next base: position 1,048 of record NW_025205638.1, on the reverse strand, counting down.
CCGTCTTGTGCTCTCTCCATCTGAGATCTCTCTCTCTCTTTCTCTGTTCCCACCTCTCGCTGTCTCTATCTCTGATCTCTCTTTCCTCCCTCTCTCTGTTCCCCCTCTTATGCTCTCCATCTCCGAAATGTCTCTGTTCCTCTCCTCTCTCCCTCTATCTCTGAAATCTCTTCCTTTGTGTTCTCCCCTCTCGCTGTCTCCATCTCGAAGGTCTTTCTCTCTGTCTCTCAGATTTCTCACATTTTATCCCCCTGGCCTATGCAATGACTCTGACATTAGAATGGGGCTTTGGAGAGAGTTTCTCATGTTAAGGTATTAATTCCCTCCTCCAGAGTCCTTCCTCCCAGACCCTAGGGGTGTAGCCAGTTTGTGTCTCAATCCCAAGGCCCCGGTTCCTCTAACCCCAGGCCTCCCTCAAATCCATTTTAAACCAATGAACCTTCCACTGGGACAGTCAGCGCTCTCTTTCACTACTCTCTGTCTCTCTCTCTCACTCACTCTGTCTCTCTCGCCCCCTTCACACCCCCATTCTCCCTCCACCCCTCTCTCTGTCCCTGGAGCTGGAGTGAGAGAGGGAGGCAGTGACACCTGTGGGATCAGACTGTGCAGCAGTTCCCGCTCCATCTTTACCCCATTTGTCTCCCCCAGTCCAGACCAGAACACGCCCCCTGGTGGTAAAAATCCCAGAGATGGCAAGATCCCACAGCTCTCTGCCTTCCCCAATCTCCCACGTGACCCTGGTTCAGTTTAATTATTGCAGAATGAATGAATTGCTGACCATCACAGCGACATTGAAATACACAAACATCACCGCAGAGCAGTTGACCAGAGGCTAGAAACATCTTGCTTCCCACGGAGATGTTAATTCTGGGGCAACAAAGTGTCATCTTTCCCAGTTGCTACAACTCGTTTTTTTTGAAGCCTTATTAGTTGTGTCAGTGCAGTTTGAAAATATTAAAGATTACTCCCACACTAGCGTCTCAGAGCCTGACTGTGGGTAGGCTTCCTGAGACATACACAGATCTGGGAATGGAGAGGGGGATATTTG
>NW_025205637.1:6394-10728 GCF_004010195.1 Chiloscyllium plagiosum | reverse complement strand
TCACTCTGCATTGGATGTGGAAGTAATGCCAGATGTTTATCGGAACACCAACATGCTTCTCTGCTTATAAATGGAAACATAGACCCGTAACTACTGCTGAGGCATGACAATATCAGTAAGAGATTGAGAGAACTTTTATAGGCCATGATCCGGAGACAATATGAACCTCAGACAGCGTGGGGTTATAACAGACAGACAGCATTGATATGTTAACAGAGAATTGTACCTAAGGGAAAATGGGGATTCCAGATGTTGGAGAATTCAGTGTAGATAAAGGATGATAGTGGAGAAGACACAATAGGTCAGGCAGCATCCGAGGGGCAAGAGAGTAAACGTTTCAGGCAGGGCCCTTCTTCAGAACTGCGAAGGAGTAAAGAGGCTGAGAGATAAATGAGTGGTGGGGGTAAGGCGAGGGGAAAGGTTGCTGATAGGTAGGCGAAGCTAGAAAGTGATAGTGATAGGTCGGTGGGGAGTTAGAGCCGATCGGAGGGAAGGAAGATGGACAGGTAGGTTCCCACGAGAGGGCGGATTGGAGTCGGAGGGTCGGATCTGGGATCTGGGTCGGTGAGGTGAGATTTGCTAATTAGTGAGTTCAATGTTCATGCCGTGTGTTTGTCGGCTCTTGAGGCATGAGATGAGGTGTTCCTGGCGACATCCTGGTATATATCTTCTGAACTCTCTTCAACTTAATAATCTCCTTCCAATAACAGAACTGATTTAAGTATTGTGTAGTGGGTAGCACCCCTGCCCCTGGATCAGAGCTCTGGATTCGAATCCGTTCCATGAACGTGTGGTAGTTTTTATCTTTGAAAGTTGCCACTCAGGTGGATAGAGCTTGTAAGAAGGCCTATGGTGTATTAGCGTTCATTAGCAGAGGGACTGAATTCAAGAGTCGTGAAGTGATGTTGCAACTGTACAGGACCTTAGTTAGGCCACATTTGGAGTACTGTGTGCAGTTCTGGTCGCCTCACTTTAGGAAAGACGTGGAAGCTTTGGAGAGGGTGCAGAGAAGATTTACCAGGATGTTGCCTGGAATGGGTGGGGGCATGGAATGCGCTGCCTGTGGGAGTGGTAGAGTCAGAATCTTTGGTGACCTTTAAGCGGCAATTGGATCGGTACATGGATGGGTGCTTCAGCTAGGACAAATGTTCGGCACAACATCGTGGGCCGAAGGGCCTGTTCTGTGCTGTATTGTTCTATGTTCTATGTTCACCCTGTTCTGCTGCCATTTAGCAGATATACACAGAAATACACACACACAACCCTCGACCACCACCATGTCTCCTGCCCTGAAACAGATATACACAGAAATACCCACACATATAGAACCCTCTACCACCACCCTGTTTGCTGCCATTAATCAGAGATACACATAAACACACACACACAACCCTCCACCATCACACTCTCTCCAGCGATTAAACAGATAAAACAGAAACACAAACACATCTCGACACCATCACCCTGTCTCCTGCCATTAAACAGACCTGCACAGAAACACACACACACAACCCTCCACCTGTCTCCTGACATTAAACAGATATACGTAGAAATACACAAACACACAACCGTTAACCACCACATTGTTTTCTGCCATTAAACAGATAAACACAGACACACAAGCACAACCAGCAACCGCTGCCATGTCTCCTGCCATGAAACAGATATACACAGAAGCAAACACATATCACCCTCCACCATCAACCTGCCTCCAGCAATTAAACAGATATACACAGAAACACACACACAACCATCTACGAACACCCTGCCTACTAAACATATATACAAACCCTCCACCACCACCCTGTCAAATGCCAGTAAGCACACAGACACAGAAACACAGACACTCTACCCTCCAACACCACCCTGTCTCCTGCCATTGAATAGATGTACACAGAAACACACATGCAACCCTCCATGACCACCCTGTCTCCTGACATTGAACAGGTATACAGAGAAACACACACACACCACCATGTCTCCTGCCATTAAGCACATATACGCAGAAACACACACACACACACCACCATGCCACCTGCAATTAAGCACATATACGCAGAAACACACAAACACAACCCTCCACCACTAAATGTCACCTGCCATTAAGCAGTTATATACAGAAACACACACACAGCACCCTCCACCACCACCCTGTCTCTAGCCCTTAAATATACACATTAACAAACACGCACACAACCCACCATGACCATCCTGCATCCTGACATTAAACAGGTAGACACTGAAACCAACACACAACCCTCAACCACTACCCGGTTTCGTGCCGTTAATCAGATATACACAGAAACACACACGCACAACCCTTCACAACCACTCTGTCTCCAGCTCTTGCACAAATATACATGGAAGCACACACACACACAATCCTCCACGACCACCCTGTCTCCTGGCATTAAACAGATATACACAGAAACACGCACATAATCCTCCACCACCGCCCTGTTTCCTGCAAATAATCGATTTTACACAGAAGCACAAACACACAACCCTCCACCACCACCAGTCTGTCGCCTGTAATTAAGCAGATATATACAGAAAAATACTCACAACCCTGTACCACCACCAGTCTGTCGCCTGTAATTAAGCAGAAAAATACTCACAATCCTGTACCACCACCAGTCTGTCGCCTGTAATTAAGCAGATATATACAGAAAAATACTCACAACCCCTCCTGTCATCAAATAGTTATACACGGAAATACACACACACGCACAACCTTCCACGGAATTTACAGCTGAGGAAACGGCAGTTTCGATGCAATTAGGCAAGGTTTAGGAAGCATAGGATGGGGAAGGAACCTGCAGGGGATGGGCACATTAGAAATGTGGAGCTTATTCAAGGAAAAGCTGCTGAGTGTCCTGGATAAGTATGTACCTGTCAGGCAGGGAGGAAGCTGTAGAGCACGGGAGCCGTGTTTATGAAGGAAGTGGAATCTCTGGCCAAGAGGAAGAGGGAGGCTTATGTTGGGATGACATGTGAAGGCTCAGTTAGGGCACTTGAGGGTTACAAGGTAGCCAGGAAAGACCTAAAGAAAGAGCTCAGAAGAGCCAGGAGGAGACATGAGAAGTTTTTGGCGGATAGGATCAGGGTAAACCCTAAGGCTTCCTATAGGTATTTAAGGAATCAAAGAATGACAACAGTAAGATTAGGGCAAATCAAGGATATTGATGGGAAGTTGTGTGAGGAGTCAGAGGAGATAGATAAAGCAATAAATGATTATTTTTCGACAGCATTCACTCTAGAAAACGACAATGTTGTCGAGGAGAATATTGAGATACAGGCTACTAGACTATGTGGGATTGAGATTCACAAGGAAGAGGTATTAGAAATCCTGTAGAGTGTGAAAATAGATAAGTCCCCTGGGCCGGATGGGATTTCGCCTAGGATCCTCTGGGAAGCCAGGGAAGTGATTGCCGAGCCTTTGGCATTGATCTTTAAATCGTCATTGTCTACAGGAATAGTGCCAGAAGACTGTAGGATAGCAAATGTGGTTCCCCTGTTCAAGTAGGGGAGTAGAGACAACCCTGGTAATTATAGACCGGTGAGCCTTACTTCAGTTGTTTGTAAAGTGTTGGAAAAGGTTGTAAGAGATAGGATTTAAAATCATCTAGAAAAGAATAAATTGATTATGGATCGTCAGCACGGTTTTGTGAAGGTCCCTCACAAACCTTATTGAGTTCTTTGAGAAGGTGACCAAACAGGTAGATGAGAATAAACCGGTTGAGGTGGTGTATATGGATTTCAGCATTGCGTTTGATAAGGTTCCCCACAGTAGGCTATTGTACAAAATGTGGAGGAATGGGATTGTGGGACATATAGCAGTTTGGATCAGTAATTGGCTTGCTGAAAGAAGACAGAGGGAGGTGGTTGATGGGAAATGTTCATCCTGGAGTCCAGTTACTAGTGATGTGCCGCAAGGGTCGGTGTTGGGTCCACTGCTGTTCGTGATTTTTATAAACGGCCTGCATGAGGGAGTAAAAGGGTGAGTTAGTAAATTTGCAGACGACACTAAGGTCGGTGCAGTTGTGGATAGTGACGAAAGATGTTGTAGGTTACAGAGAGACATAGATCAGCTGCAGAGATGGGCTGAGAGGTGGCAAATGGAGTTTAATGTGGACAACTGTGAGGTGATGCACTTTGGTCCGAGTAACCGGAATGCAAAGTACTGGGCTAATGGTAAGATTCTTGGTTGTGTAGATGAGCAGAGAGATCTCGGTGTCCAGGTACACAGATCCTTGAAAATTGCCACGCAGGTTGACAGGGTTGTTAAGAAGGCATACAGTGTTTTAGCTTTTATTAATAGAGGGATCGAGTTC
>NW_025205637.1:0-2365 GCF_004010195.1 Chiloscyllium plagiosum | reverse complement strand
AGATATACACAGAAACACACACACGCACAACCCTCCACCACCACCCTGATATCCTTCCATTGAGCAGATATACACAGAAATACACACATGCAGCCTTCGACCACCACCAGCCTGTCTCCTGTCATTAAGCAGATATATGCAGAAAAAACAAACACAATCCTGCACCACCACCCTATCACCGACCATTAATCAGACATACACAGACAACCCTCCTCAACACTCTGTTTCCAGGCATTAAACAGATATACACAGAATTGGCTGGCTGACAGAAGGCAGAGAGTGGCTGTAAATGGAAAGTATTCTGCCTGGACAACAGTGTTGGAGTGGGGGCTCACAGGGCTCTGTACCTGGGCCTCTGCTCTTTGTAGTTTTTATAAATGACTTGGATGAGGAGGTTGAGGGGTGGGTTAGTAAATTTGCAGATTACACAAAGCTTGGAGGTGTCGTCGATAGTATAGACGGCTACTGCAGGCTGTAGCGCAACATAGACAGAATGCAGAGCTGGGCTGAGAAATGGCCAATTGAGTTCATGCTGGATAAATGCGAAGTGATGCATTTGGAACTCGAATGCTGAATATAGGATTAAAGACAGGATTCTTGGCAGTGTGGAGGAACAGAGGGATTTGGGTGTGCAAGTACATAGATCACTCAAAGTTTCCACACTAGTGGGTAGGGTTATGTAGAAAGCATATGGTGTTTTGGCTTTCATTAACAGGGGGATAGAGTTTAAGAGCCGTGAGGTTTTGCTGCAGCTCTACAAGTCCCTGGTGAGGCAATACTTGAAATATTGTGTCCAGTTCTGGTTGCCCTAGCATAGGAAAGATAAAGAGGCTTGGGAGAAGGTGCAAAGAAGGTTTACCAGGATGCTACTTGGACTGGAGGGCTTGCCTTATGAAGAAGGGTTGAGTAGGCTCGGACTTTTCTCTCTGGAGAGATGAAGGAAGAGAGAAGACCTGATAGAGGTGTACAAAATAATGAGAGAAATAGATAGAGTCAATAGCCAGAGAATTTTCCCCAGGACAGGATTGACTGGTACAAGAACTCATAGTTTGAAGATATTAGGAGCAAGGTTTTAAGGAGATGTCAGAGGTAGGTTTCTCTTACACAGAGAGCTGTGAATGCATGGAATGCGTTACCAGTGGTAGTGGTGGAAGCAGAGTTATTGGGGACTGCTGGACATGCACATGGATAGCAGTGAGTTGAGGGGTGCGTCGATTGTTATTATATTTTACATTAGGCCTAAATCTCAGCACAACATCGTGGGTGAAAGAGCCGGTTCTGTGCTGTACTTTCTATGTTCTATGTTTTCTGACAAGGGTGAGTCGACCTCTGCCAACTAATGCCAACTGCAAAAGATGTTTAAAGACTCCATTGAGTTGCAAAGGTGTCAGCACTATAAGTATGCTTTGGTCATTGTTCATTTTCTTTTCCTAGATGGGTTGAAGCTTACCCCACTTCCAACGCTACTGCTAAAACTGTTGTAAATATTTTACTCAAGGAGATTATTACCTGCTTTGGTATTTGCTTTTGTCTACTTTCTGACAATGCCCCCACCCCCATTTTATTGGAGATATCAATGAGGAATTATGGTCTCATTTTGGGATCCACCACCAACTTCATTGTGCCTATTGCCCACAGGCTGAAGGGATCGTGGAGCATTGTGACCAGAGTATGAAAACTAAACTTACAAAATGGACTTCTGAGACAGGTCTTTCCTGGGTTAGGTGGTGCTGCTGGTATTGTTCCACCTACAATGAACTCCTGTGGGGAAAATTTGCTTGTCCCCAGCCGAAGTCATCGAAGGTAGAGCTGTCATCTCGCCTTGGAATGACGCTTCCTCCCCTATTCCTTTCAAACACATATGTCCTCATGTGTTCTTTCTTTGACCAATGTTTTGTGAGGTCTTCACTCTAAGGTCTGTGCTGCTTATGAGAAACTCCCCTTCCTCAACAATATCCCAATTGTCGAATGTCCTAACTCTTTTATTCTCATCATGATTTGGACAAGCCGCAGCCTCCAACCTCAATGTCAAGGGCCCTTCCAGGTTCTCCTCACCAGCCTAACTGCTGTTAAGGTCCCCGGCATTCAGCCTGGGTTCACCTTCATCATTCCAAGATCATTAGATGAGCCGCTTCCGGGGTGGGGTGTGGATTGTGGGGGTGCTGATGATGGAGATGGAGACAATGGGGAACTGGAAGACGAACCGGAATCAGTTGGTAACAAACCAGTCTCCCTTTATATAGTTACATGTTTCGAATCGTAATTCTTTTACAAACCCTAATCCTTAATGCACAACGACCATTTTGATGAAGATCGAACTTACCATGTTACGTGGACTCGTCGCCGGCATTAGTGCTGAAGAGGG
>NW_025205636.1:9473-10728 GCF_004010195.1 Chiloscyllium plagiosum | reverse complement strand
GATTTACTCCTTCTCTGTTCCACTTACCTTATCACAGTGTGTTTCAGGTAATACGATGTCAGCTTCTTATCTGTGCCTTTTGATCTCTCCTGATTCAGCTTTTGCATTTGTGATCTTCTGATCACACAATTACGGAAAAGTCCTTAATAAACATTCTCCATGTCTTCAGTTGCCTGCATCTCCACTGCCTTTTCAACGACAGTAGGCAGCACGCCTACCCATGCATCACCCATATCATTTGCAAGGACAAATTGTATTCCTGAAGCTGAGAGTTTGTCGAGTACTCAACAAATTCTCCAATTGTCTGGATTGTCTAGTCTCACTTTGCATAAATGAGAACTTTTTGTCTCAGCAATAATTCCTGTTACCAGTACCTTCTCTGGCAATATTCTCACAGGAGTGTACACCTCCTTATCATTCAGCATTAGAGAGGATATTGTGTCCCTTAATATCGTAACCAACTTACCTATTACTCCTGCCTGTGTGAATTCACTTTACCCTTGCATGTATATGTATAAACATATCTTGCACTTCCCGCGAAAACAACCTTTGGTCATATTGTGTATCTTTGGCAGTTGTCTAACGTCCCTTGCGCTTTTTGTTACAAGTCCAACAAATCTTCCAGGCTTGTCTGATTTTCCTACATCTGGCTTTCTCCTAGCCCACCAACACTGTGATTCTGCCTGGCCCACTTATTACAATAAAAACACCGGAGCTTTTTAACTTCTTTCTGCATCACAAGCGTTTGTTGTTTGCCCCGTTGTAAGTTATCCTCAAGACTTATACTGAGATATAGCTTTCCCTTTCCACAGAAGGATTCATCTTTGCTCCAGTTTTCGAATCCCTTATGGACTGATAACCATCAGTCAATTCAGCTGCTAACCTTGCTGTTTTGGCTCTCGGCTCTTCCACATGAGTTTGCACACCTTTGTCACTGAGCCAACCCTCCAAACTTTTAACCTGACTTTCCTTTTTGAAGTGTCTGTTTTTTGTATTCAAACGCGCTCTCATTTTCTCTCTGTTGTGTTGATATTTTTCTCTCTCGTCTGCTTTTAATCGTAACTCAAACTATTTCTTATCTGCTGCCCTTTCCTTATCTCTCGCCTCTAACTCAATCTGCTTCATTTGCAGATTCTCTAGATTCTGAGTGTTTCTCGAGCAAGTGTAAATGCTGAGCTACTGCTGTAATTATCTCTCTTTTTCTCATAGAAGCAGCCAATTACAATTACAGCTTCTCTGATAATTCTTGCAACTT
>NW_025205636.1:0-6506 GCF_004010195.1 Chiloscyllium plagiosum | reverse complement strand
AATGATGTTCCTGACATTTTCTGTTACTAGTGGTATCCATCTCAATTTTCTAATAAAGGATTAATGGACTTGAAATGTTGAATTTGCTTTCGCTCCACAGAATTTGCCAGATATGCAGAGTTCCTCCAGCACATTCTGCTTTCTTTCATATCTCCACATCCCCAGTTCTTTGGTTGTTGCTGATTGGTAAGGTTTTGCTGCTGAGAAACAAAATGCAGCAGATACATAGGCATTTCCAACAAAATGTTTCTTTTCAGCCAAAGTTGATAAATCAGACGACCCGTTCTGCCAAACTTCGCCAAAGCACAACGTTGCATTCCAGTGAGTACCACTGCTTTTCTGAGACGCACAAAGACATTGAACTGGACTTATTCTGGACAAAACCAGTATTGTGTCCCATATAACTGCATTCACTGGATTTTGATCAAATGGTATCTCAGTTGGTTCACTCTTTCGAAATTATATCTTGTAATTTCTTTTTAGATTTTAAATGTTATATTGTTTTATTAATTTAAGCAGACCATTTCTTAAAGCAAAGAAATATGCAAATGCAGATGGCAGTGCTCTATATCTTTATGAGAATCATATAAAAACGAATTAGCACTGTTATTTTATGAGCAGTTTTGTATGAATGGGAAAGGGAGGTGGGGAGAGCCTGCAGCATGTACAAGAATTCACCCGTACGATTAGAACTGAACGTAAATTATATATACCGTCGGTAACATTATTGGTTTTTCTTGTTGATCGTGCATGTGAAAAGTGGCAATACCTGATAGCAGAATTTGTGTTTTCAAAATCCAATTAATCTGCCTGCAACTTACATCGTTTTCATAATTGTACAGGCTCAAAGTTCACCATCAATATCGTAACAAACCATTTCCGCTTAAATGTACATTGCAGATGATCCCTCAGTTAACTGATTTCCTATTTAGTCCATTATGAGAACAGTGAAATATTCTCATCGTGTCCAGCAGCGAGCGCCGTTTTTGCAATTCTTCTCAATGCTTACCAGATACAGTTCATGAGCATGTTCCTTTCTTCTGAAGCAATTCATTGAAACGGAAATACAGAGCACAGATAAACTTTAAAGGGGAAACGTGACGGTAATAATATCAACAATCAAGTGAGAACTTTCTGTTGTGTTACTGAACGCTATTCCTGTCACCTTCAATTAATGTCTCCATAGTCACTGCCACACGCAATTTGATTTTGAGACATTAGTTTAATAGGCTAAATTGAGGTTTGAGATTCAGGCCCTTTTTCACTGGCGAGATATTACCAACACTTTCAAAAGATGCAAATGAAACTACCTCAAACTGTCAAAATACCATGAAATCTTTGGAATATATTCCACGGCTGAGGGTTACTATGAGATGAGCCATGGAAGGTAACCAAACAGAGATTAGAAAGGTTGAAACGTCGGATAAATAAGATGATGTAGGTTGAGTTCAGTGTTGGTTTTGGATCACTGAAGTCACATTATGTTAATTAATTGTAATATTTCAAGAAATACTTTATTCCACATCAAAGCTGTTTATTTCCCCATGTGCCCAAATGAATAAATAAGTGACGGCATAAATTATTCCATTCTATGTTTGTGAGAAGATGTGTAGCTCGGGTGCTCGTTGTTGTGGTTCTGTTCGCCGAGCTGGGAATTTGTGTTGCAGACATTTCTTCCCCTGTCGAGGTGACATCCTCAGTGAATGGGAGGCTCCTGTGAAGTGCTTCTGTGATGTTTCCTCCGGCATTTATAGTGATTTGCATCTGCTGCTTCCGGTTGTCAGTTCCAGCTGTCCGCTGCGTTTCGTGGCTAGTTGGTGTTCATGGATGCGGATCGTTAGCTGTCTTCCTGTTTGTCCTATTTAGAGTTTTGTGCAGTCCTTGGATGGGATTTTGTACACTACATTCGTTTTTGTCATGCTGGGTATCGGCTCCTTCGTCCTTGTGAGTTGTTATCTGAGAGTGGCTGTTGGTTTGTGTGCTGAGTGGTATGAGTCCGAGTGGTCGCAGTAGTCTGGCTGTCAGTTCATTAATGTTTTTGATGTATGGTAGTGTGGCTAGTCCTTTGGGTTGTGGCATGTCCTCATTCCGTTGTCTTTCCCTTCGACATCTGTTGATGAAATTGCGGGGGTATCTGTTTTTTTGCGAATACATTGTAGAGGTGTTCTTCTTCTTTTTGCAGTTCTGGTGTACTACAGTGTGTTGTGGCCCTTTTGAACAGTGTCTTGATCCAACTTCTTTTTTATGTGTTGGGGTGGTTGCTTTCGTAGGTTCGGACGTGGTCTGTGTGTGTGGCTTTCCTGTATACCTTTGTAGTGAATTCTCCATTCGGTGTTCTCTGAACCATCACGTCTAGGAATGGGAGTTGGTTGTCCTTTTCTTTCTCTCTTGTGAATCGGATTCCTGTGAGTGTGGCGCTGATGATCCGGTGTGTGTTCTCTATTTCTGTGTTTTTAATGATTACAAAGGTATCATCTACATATCTGACCAGAGTTTGAGGTGAATTTGTGGGAAGACAGTTTGTTCTAGCCTTAGCATTACCGCTTCTGCTATGAGTCCAGAGATGGTTGAGCCCATGGGTGTGCCGTTGATTTGTTCATATATTTGGTTGCTGAATGTGAAGTGTGTTGTGGGGCACAGGACCAGTAGTTTGAGTATGCAATCTTTGTTGATAGGTTCCACGTCTTCTTGTCTGTTCTGTATGTTTTGCAGGTTGGCTATTGTTTCTCTGGCGAGGGTTTTGTCGATACAGGTGAACAGTACCGTTACATCGAATGAGACCATAGTTTCTTCCTTGTCTATGTGTGTATTTCTGATGATGTCCAATAATTCCTGTGTTGACTGTATAGAGTGTCTGGATCCGCTGATCAGGTGTTTCAGTTTCTGCTGTAGTTCTTTATCCAGTTTGTGTGATGGTGTACCTGGTAGAGATACTTTGGGTCTGAGTGTGTTTTCTGGTTTGTGCACTTTCGTTAGTGCATAGAATTTGGGGGTGTTGTTTCTTTCACGTTTCATTCTCTGTAGGTCAAACCTGGTTATCTGCCCGTTTGTTTTGTAGGTTCCTCAGTGTGTTGTTTATCCTATTGGTGAGCTGTGGGTGGGGTCAAACTCCCTCATTTGGTAGGTGTTGGTATCTGCAAGTAGTGTTGCGCTTTTTGGATGTACTCTGCTTTGTCCAGTATGACCGTCATTCTGCCTTTGTCTGCTAGTAGTATGATTATGTTCTTATCCTTTCTTAGTGGTTTTAGTGCTTCCCTCTCCTTGGGGTTGAGGTTATGTGTTTGTCTTTTCCTTGTTATCAGGGGTACGATACTTTGTCTCCACCCCAACACACACAAAAGACGTTGCATCAAAACACTGTTCAAAAGTGCCACAACACACTGCAGTACACCAAAACCGCCAAACGAGGAATAAGAACACCTACCTATACAATGTATTCGCCAAAAACGGATACCCCCGCAATTTCATCAACAGATGCCTAAGGGAAAGGCATAGAAATGAGGACATGCCACAACCCAAAGGACGAGCCACAGTACCATACATTAAAAATATTTCAGAACTGACAGCCAGACTACTGCGACCACTAGGACTCATAACAGCACATAAACAAAAAGCCACTCTCAGACAACAACTCACAAGGACAAAGGATCCGATACCCAGCATGAGCAAAAGCAATATAGTGTACAAAGCCCCATGCAAGGACTGCAATAAACTCTGCATAGGACAAACAGGAAGACAGCTAACGATCCGCATCCATGAACACCAACTAGCCACGAAACGACATGACCAGCTATCCTTAGTAGCCACATACTCAGATGACAAGCAATCTGAGTTCGACTGGGACAACACTACTATTATAGGTCAAGCCAAAGAGAGAACAACCAGGGAATTCCTAGAAGCATGGCACTCATCCACAGATTCAATCAATAAATACATCGACCTGGACCCAACATTCTGGCCACTGCAGCGGACAGCTGGAACTGACAACCGGAAGCTGCAGATACAAATCACTATAAATGCCAGAGGAAACATCACAGAAACGCTTCACAGGAGGCTCCCAAGCACTGAGGATGCCACCTAGACAGGGAACGAAACGTCTACAACACAAAGTCCAAGCTCGACGAACAGAACCACAATATTATTCCATTCTCTAAGAAATTTTAATTTCAACATTCCAATTATTGGTACACAGACAGCGAACATAGCTGTTCCTCTGTTTACAGATAATGCAACATTGTCAATAAGGTATATGGGCATGGTGCTGAATCACTTCACGTTTTCTCCTTGACACAGTGTTTTATATATATATCAGCCTGTTGCAATGTGGATTACCACTGAGCATTACCCCTAATGAAGACATTCGTTTCCTGGACTGGCAACAGTAAATGTGATCCATATAAGAAGAAATGGTGCGTCACCAGTTGACTTTATAAATTGCCTATTTTCACCGAACTGAGCACCGACGACAGTACTTTGTGGTTGAGTTTCTCAGGTGGATTCGACCGATGCCGCCGTAACTTGCTGTGCTGAGATACCCAAAGTGGCACAGATGAGCCTCCGCCCTTATACAAACAGCTTGCTTTAGAACATTTCAGGGAATGCAAGAAAATTCAACAAGTCTCAATACAGACAGTGGCTACATAATTTGTCTTGACAAGATTTCAATGTTCTTAACAAAGATTTGTTTTTCTCGCATTGTGTATAGTATTTCTGAAAATCATTTTTCATTTTCTCTCGCTTTTTTTATCGTTTTACAAGCAGGCATCATTTCACGCGATGCACCATATTCAGAGTACTCATAAACTTTGTTCCGTCTGTCTGATCTTTACTTTGCCAATTTCTTGTGTCTTCTTCAAAATCTCCGTAACATATTCGAAGCGATGTGATAAACGTTGTTCACTTCTCGTTTCTCCACCAGCCGGCTGTGTGTGTTGATACTACCTGTAGTTCAGATGGTGCTCGTGCTTCTGTCCGCAGTTTGCCTGAACCGCTGTTGATGTCTCTTCTACAATTGTGCAGTGGAGTCGGGCCTTTAGAATTCATTGATGCTCAATAATTCATTCAATACCAAGACGAACTATCTCATTGCAGGTGCCAGTTGTGCCTTAAGTGAATTCATCCATTTGAAATAATGTTCTGATCAGTATTCATTATGTACCAGAGATTTTCTTTTAACAGTTGCAACTGAACCTCGTGGCTCCGAAACTCAATCCCTCTTCCAATAATTCTAACACACTGTACACCATCTTAACAGCCCTATCAAACTGAGTAACAACGGTCAGGGATCTATGTTCATGGACGCCAAGATCTCTCTGCTCATCCACAGTGCCAAACATATTGCCAATTTGCCCGTACTCTGTGTTCTTGTTACTCATTCCAACGTGAATCTCCACACACGTGTTCGCATCAAACTCCATTTTCCACCTCCCAACACAACTCTGCAACTTACCTATGTCCCTCTGTAGCCTGCGACATCCTTTGCCACTGACCAGAACTCCACCAGCTTTAGTATCATTCACAAATTTATTAACCCATCATTCTGTGCACTCATACAGATGATTTATAAAAATGACAAGCAGCAGTGACTCCAAAACAGATCCTTGCGGTACACCACTATTAACTGAATTCCAGGATGCACGTTTCCCATGAGCCACAACCGTCGGACTTCTTTCAATTCGTCAATATTTGATCTAAACCAGTAGATCTTCCTCATTCCCATGCCTCTATATTTCCACAATAGCCTACGATATGAAACCTTAACAAACGCTTTATTGAAACCCATATACACCACACCCAACACTTTACCCTCATCAAACGGCTTGGCTACCTTCTCAAAGACTTCAATAAGGTTTGTGAGGCACGACCCACCGTTCGTAAAACCGTGGTGTTGCTTTCTTGATGACTGTAAAAATTGTCTCCTATAATATTTTCCAAAATTTAACCTACAAGAGACGTACGGCTCTGCTCAATAATTACCAAGGTTGTCTCTACACCACATGTTAAACAAGGGGCGACATTTCCCATTATCCAGTCTTTTGGCACTATTTAAAAAAAAAGTGGGGCCTTTTTTTAACGTGAGACGAGAAGGTTTCAGAAAAGGATACGAAGGACTGCCTACGTTTGTATCTGAACACATCATAAACATGTGTGGAATCTGCCACCATGCTAACATCGCCAAGCCCTCTGAGAAACTATGTTAACAGTGTACGTTCTGCGAAGATGATTGTTTTAGTACCACAGCTGGTGTCTTTCTGAATAATTCACATTCAAACCATGTTAGGAACCATCTTGGCAGGAGTAAGTGACAATTTGTATGTAAAGTAAGACCAGTGCAGTGTTTTACTGAGATAAGAAAAACAGAGAAAGACAATATACATATAAATGGCTGTGGAGTAAAAAACAAACAAATATTTACAAATAATATTGCAATACCTCAGGATAATAGAAGGTGCTCTGGAGCAATGATCTGCATATCAAATGTGATCACTGCTGTAATCTAATGACAG
>NW_025205635.1:0-10727 GCF_004010195.1 Chiloscyllium plagiosum | reverse complement strand
CACTTTCCCAGCTACCTGACCACCACTCCCATTTCCCTCCCTCAACCCCGACTCAAACGTCTCATTCCTGATGAAGGGCTTATGCCCAACACGTCAATTGTCCTGCTGCTGGGATGCTGCCTGACCTGCTGTGCTTTGAAAGCACTACACTCACACCACTGCAAAGATAGATGAGCTCGACTGGGGCTCTTCATCTGAGAGTGGAGAAAGCTGAGAGTGGAATTAATTAACGTGCACAGAAAGGAGATAGATACGTGTGACAGGAATAAACTTCTCATGGGAAGGATTAATAACCAGGGATATAGATGAAACGCTAGAGAGAAAATGTTCAGAATAGGTTTAGGAAAAATGTTTACATCTTGAGAGTGTCGTTTGTCTGGAACTCACTATTTGAACGTGTGGTGAAGCTAAGAGTCATTAAAATGCTTCAGGAGTACTTAGCCGAACACTTGAGGAGCTGGAGCATGCACGGATGAGGACCAGATACTGTAAGCTGGGGCGAGGATAAGTTAGATGAAAGACTTGAACACCGTAACTTTGGGTGCAGTAAAATGGAGGCTAGAACAGCTCTGTGGCACAATGAAAGACGTGTTGGACTTCTACTGCATTGTTTAGATTGCGATTCAAAGTTTGTGGGTTTGAGTCCCACCAGAATCGGAGTTTAGTTTGGATTTCAGCTGAATGAATGATCGTTCTGCTGATTCATCATCATTTCCCATCGTCTGGAGTTATCCGCCCTGCTACTGACCAGAGAAGATTCCTCACTTTCTGGGTGGTGAGTTTTGAGGGATTTATATCACTTGAAACATGATCAGCCCAGAATCGGCCTCTCATTCACAAAACCCACTGCAGAAGCCTACTGTCTCTAAAAACATTTCCCTCCCACAATTGCAGAGTTCTTCGGTTTATTCAGTGTCTCTTTCCCTTTGGGCGACAGGTTGATGTGGATGGGCTGGGAAAAGACATTGACGGTTCGGTTAGCCATGATGACATCAAATGGCGGGGTAGCGCTGGCGAGCGAAATGGTCCCTATCTATTCCTCTCAGTCTGTGCTATTTCTGATAGAGGGTTTTAAACAATAACATGATGAGGACCCTTTGACTCTACACCACGGAATACCAAGGACCTCACCTTTATCCCACTGCTTAGGGACAGATTTCCCCTTTGCCTGGCTAGAGTTCTGGCCACGGTAATAATCATGAATTTGGGAAATTCAGTATCTTTCTCTGGATGCTTACCACTTTACAATTTAAACTGAAATTCAATTTACTCTTGCCTAACATTCTTCTATCTTCAGTATTCATGAAAGCTGTGCAACATGGCCTTGGATGTAGCCATGATGAAGATTTATGACGAGTGCAATATGTTTCATGTTATCTGTCGGAACTTTAAGAAGGAAGTTAGTGAAGTGACGTTGATTCGAATTCTGTGCCAAATTGAAGCCGACCGAATGAGAAGCCCTGTGACAGCGATAATATAACATTGTCTGTAAACAACGAGGCGACTCACGGAAACCCAGTTTTCAATCAAGTCTATTTTGTGCAACATTTTTCTGTGTCCCATTTCCTGAACATGATGCCCGAAAAGTCACAGGTCCATATCAGTTCCTCCTCCTCTGCCTTAGCATTAATTCCAGAACTGCTGCAAAAGTAGAACATGCGGGTCGAAGGTCCCAGAGGTACGAGTAGGGCACTTTATAGGCTTGCTGCCGGTGGGCTCCAATAGAGCAACTGATCAGCGCATGGCACTGAGCAGTGTGTTAATATGCCGCAGTTGTAATTTCAATCCTTATCTAAAGCTGGTTTTACTGACGTTGATCAGGAATTATTGGAGCATCAGACTGAAGCGTAGTTGAAGAATAATGTCGAATAAAGCAGCATCTATTCTAAAACTCCAGTTTCTGATTTCTGGGATTGTACTGTCTTTGGGAAAAGTATCAATTGTTAACAGTAAAAGTGCGCATTTTCCCCAAGTGATTATCCCATCTGTGGATCAAGAAACAGAGGTGATATTTTAGCTTGATGACCTTTTTAAAATCTCTGACACTGCAGTGGATTACATTCTTGAATAGGCTGTTAAACTCGTTTCATATAATCCTGTTTGCTGCAACGTCACACAGCTCATTAAACCGTTCGAAAGGAATTAGATTTATCTCTTTGGGTAGACTGAATGTTGTCAGTGAATCTGGTAAAGTCATGACAAATAGTTTTGCTGCTGTGCAGAACAGAGGGTTCCAACAGGAATAAGGAAGAGTCTTGTCGCTGGATTTTTCGGGAGGAGATCAGTGAGTATTTAATGGACTCAGTCCCGTTCCTGGTCATTGTGAACAAATGTTCAAGGCAACAGATGGCAAAGATAATGATGCTTGACATCGACAGGTCCATTCCATTCACTAGAGTCACAATTGTATTACAGATCCCGTGAGCAGTGCAGATGATGATCCTTTTGGTAACCAGAGAGAATGCGACACTTAATCCCACGTTGTTATTCTCAGTCTATACCATAAACCAGTTAGCCAGCGGACTGAACTAACTGGCTTAGATTTAATGCAAAGCTGAACCAAACAGCTCAGTACATTAACAATTTGTAGTAGTCCACGTCGAACCAGCTGCTGCACCTTCCAACACCACCAGCTCTTCTTAGACTTAACATGTTCAGTTGCAGGTGTTATGCAATTTCTTTCCGATGAACGCTAAACAATTCGTGAGCGTGTCACTTTTGCCTCCCCATCCAGGCAGCCCAGAGTCCCTGTCTCTGTTAAATTCGCTCCTTGTGTCTGCACGTGGCCTGTCAAATATGCTGGAATCGTCTTCTAACATGTTTTTTTCTTTCTGAAAAATCATCTCCGATTTCAAAAACTCAGAATAAAAAGTACCTGCAGCAAACCTCTTTGTCGTTCCTCGCTCGTTTTGAAGCTCTAACCTCTGGTTATACGATCACCTGAACGAAATAATTTCCATCTATTTACTCTAATCAATTTTACATCCGCTGAAAAATCTCCATTAGGACACAACTCAGTCATTCCTGATTTGTGTCGCATGATTCTTCATCTATTCCACCATCCCATTAAATCCCTTATTTTCTTTTCATTCCTTCTTTTCTTTTCTCCCAGTAAATCTCATTTCCGTCGTCTCAAACGATTTTGTATCGGGGAACTCTGACCATATCCTTCCTCACCATATTCCACCCCCGTGTATTTCATCATGTCTTTATATCCCAGTAAATTTCGTCCTGCGTTATGATGCTGGGTCTAATTCAACTCATGAAATCTTACCACTATGCTGTGCAATCTCTTTACCGGTGCAGGAAAGGCGTGGTCTATTTCACTTACAGCTGAGTCAGTTGGCTGCAACAACATTGGGTCAAATCGCAGTCACATCGGTGACTGTTGTTCTCATTTTTATTTCTTCTTAACGTGTGCTTAAGTAACACAGTGAGAAATCAATTAATATTGTAAGACATACATAAGGGGGCGGGTTCAATCTGAGGTTATGAGAATAGAGCAGTTTTGATTAACATGGACCAGAGATTGCTCAAATCTCAGGCACATGAGATTGACAGAGAGCGATGTTGAGCGAAATAGACTGTCTTGGCAAATGCCAGTGTTATGAAGTTTTGGGTGTAATGTACATTTAATGGTGTTCAAATGTCTGGCTAGCACAAAGAGTCCAGAACAAGGTAACAACATAACATTTGGTCGAAACAACTAAGAGCTGTGTTACATGGATACAAAAATGGAATACGAATCAGTATAAATTATGCACCAATCAAGTTTGAATTTTGTATTTTTACAATGTTAAAACCAATGAAACGATCCGACGTTTTGTGGGACAAATATCAGATATTTTGAACAGTTACCCAAGCGGCAAAGGCATCAACACCGACCTGGAGAAAAAAATCTACAGAGGAAGATACAAAGAGAAGATTCGACAACTAGCTGGTGTGTAAATTTGATTTTTTTTTGTAAATGTTAATGGAGTCGGGGTGAGGGAAGGTATTGTGGAGCAGAAGGTTTAGAGAAAGGAGTTGTAAGTAGTTGAAAGTTGATTATCCTCTGTCACATGTTAAAAATGACAATCAAATTGTTAATGTTAACTATAAATAGTGATTTTTGGGATAGTTCTTTGCCTGTTGAATTTTAACAGAACACAGCACGGGATGAATCCTTTCGGCTTTGCTGGTTTATATGAGCAGAGGGGGGTTACCCCGTCACGTAACACCAGTTCCTGTGGTTGCCTTGTTGTTTTGCTCATTTGTGCATTTTGCCTCAGTAACGATTTTGAATTTGTCCCCTCTACACAAAACGTCCGTGCTTTTGTACCATTGTACAAAAGGAACAGTGGGTGTCGGCGGCAAGGCTCCCTACAATAACATTCGACGCTGATTCAGTCTATCTATCCTGATATTGACCCATGGAAACAGCACTGCGCACTCTCCTCCAGTCTGGAAAACAATCCCTTCACAGTTAATGTTGTATCCCGCTCTCAAGGGGCTTTTCATTCCATCGCTTTCAATTCCTCACAGAATCCGTTTCAACAGAATTTATCACTGAGTCATTCCTTTGTTTGTGCTCAAATCCTGTGAGCAGAGGGTCCCAGTTGGAGCGTGCTGAGCCCATAAACCAGAGGTCAGACCATACTCTGTGAACTGTAGTCTGCTGTTCATAATTTCATCAACAGCAGGTAGATGTATCTATGCTCTGCAAATTTTCACACTTGTTTTAAGAAGCAAGATAAATATTTCCTGCTTGTT
This sequence comes from Chiloscyllium plagiosum, assembly GCF_004010195.1. NCBI lineage: Eukaryota > Metazoa > Chordata > Chondrichthyes > Orectolobiformes > Hemiscylliidae > Chiloscyllium > Chiloscyllium plagiosum. Next base: position 5,975 of record NW_025205635.1, on the reverse strand, counting down.
GTCACACAGACAACAACAGCACTGGTTGAGACTATCTGCTCGCAGACATTCATTTTTTTTTCCCATGGGTGTAAAGATGATTGTCTGAAACGCTTTCTTCTGTTCCCTGTCACTCTGGGATGATGTGAGCTGCGAAATCTATTCTCTGAGCTTGGGGTAACGTGATAAATCTTATACATATCAGGTGCAGTGTGCCTGAGCGACAGGACTCGCTGCAGTAACATCCCATGCTGATTCAGACAGCAGAGGCCTCGATGTCTGGGACACAGACACAAACAAGGTTCCCGATGACTGGGAGAGATTCTCTTTTTCCCTGCAGTTCTGCACTTTTCTATTTGTTTCAGATGGCGTTATTTGCACAAGGTTCCCAAAAGAAGATGGGTTCCTGTGCATGCGTGATCTCCCTTTTTTACAGTTTTCCAGAATTTTCATAACTCCCACTCCCTCTAGCCCCCACCCCGATCCCTAAACTCGTGTTTGATATGGAGCTAAAGAGCGCGTTCACGTTTCTCTCCCACGACACTAATTGCCAATAGAAGATGAGTTCATCCAGCTGCCAATGGTGGGAGCCCGCTCGCGGGGAAAGTGGAGAGCACAGCTTCCGGGAAACCAGAAGTCAGAATGGCAAGGTACTGTTATTAAATCTCAATGCTGCCTTCACTCCGAAACAACAGAAAAAGCCTATTTTCAAACAAAGAAACTCACCTGATTTATAGATCACGCACAAGCTGCGATTCTGGCTCGTTGATCTTGGGTATGATGTCACCTCGGGTGGGTGATGTACGTGTGAGAAGTCACACTTGAGCCCTGGAGTTTTACATTTAATTATATTTTTGACCCAGAAGGCAAGATTTCGATGAGATCAAGGTCAGATCAAGATACCGAAGCTTTAAGACATACACCAGCAACTTCTTGTCGGCCGTTACTAGACTGAGAAATGGATTCCCTAACTTCAAATGATGCTGATCCTGTTCATGTGGATCTTGCCGAGCGCACGTCCTGTGTGAATTAACCTGACAGCCTTAATCTGTCCAAAATGTTGTTTCTACTCACACGGTAATCTGCATGTCCTTGATTAGTGTGGTCTGCCTTTAACAATCGCAAACAAATGTTTTCACTGTACTCAGGTGCATGTGACAATCAAACAATCAAATAAAGTCAATCAATCGAACCACACAGACGTTTCCTTATTGTTTGGTGCCAGTACAGCGAGGGTGGGCTGCATGGCCTCACTTTGCACTGTGACATATTTTCTGATTCTAAACTAAATCACAGTTAAAGCAACAGAATGTGGAAGTTACCCACAGGTTTTATTGACACAGCCGGGACACACCTGCGCCACACACAATAATAGTGAAGACCTTTCAACATCATCCTCTGAGGTACATGCCACACGTCAGGCGAAATGCTGAAGACAGTGTAATTCATGCTAAAGTCAGCGCTAACAGAGCTGCCCAGCTGGAGCCAATAGGGCTCATAACCCGGAAATTAATGGATTGAAAACATCCTCTGCTCGTTGACAATTCCACGTTTCAGTGTGTGTACTGTCCCCGCCAGTGTTCCTCTATAACATGGTTCCATTCTACGTATTGCAGGTTGTTTCACTTTCCATTTCCTTTCACTCGATGTATCTGAAATGAACATTTCATACTGATACACCCGCCAAATTGACACAGGTGAAGGAACACACTCGTGAAGTTTGGGAAGCTCTTTTCCTGTTCTCTGTCCGTCTGCTCTGATCTGATTCGCAAAATCATGTGCCAGAGCTGGGAATAAACTGGTGAAGGTTACATATATTCGTGTTTAGTGCTCTATACGCATGACGCCCTGCAGTTATTCCCCACGCTGTTTCACACCGCCATGTCCTCCCCGTGAAATGAAAAGACGTGAGTAACAATTGGATCAACTTGTTGGAGGCAGCATTATGACACTGACACAGTTCCGTATTATTAGGACATAGATCGCCAATTATGAATAACCACAGAGATATACAAACGACAGAGAGTTGCTGTGGACTCGATAGGCTGAACAGCTTCTGTCAGCGAGTGAGTGATGCCACACGTTGATGCTGCCCCTCTTCCGGTCTCTGGGACAGAGTGGCTGATGGTGAAATAATGTCTCATTGTTAACCCTCCCTTCCGCGTTAGACTGTCTGCAGCTCCGCAACTCAGGACCCGTGGGGATGACTCTCAGTGACTGAGGGTTTCATTCGCATTCTCTTCATCTAGGACAGCTGGGGCTCAGGTGTTAACTGCTGCCCGATTGCAGCAAAAAAAAAACAATGTCACTGTTACAAAAGCCTTTCTACAGGATTGCGGTGTGAAGATGGATTCTGAACAGCAAACTGGCTGCACAAAAATATCCTCACATCAATTTACCTGATGGTAGAGAATCCGGAGTACATTCTGTCTTTCCCAACAGCTCCACATCTTTATCGTTCTCTCAGATAAATAATATTTACAGAAAGTTCACAATCAAACTTGCTGATTTCCAGCACTTGATGGAACTGGCTCTGCTGATGAGAGCATATCCGCGCTTGCACACTGCCCCCCTCCCCCACACTGCTTGCAGGTGGAGGGAAATAACTGAATACTCTGCTGATGGAGTCCAAGCGGAAGGGTTAAACAGCACTGTCCCGTAAACAAGGAGACGGAATGAGAAGGCGATATTCTTGAAACACGTTGGTGCTGAGAAACCCGAGATCAAAGTATAATGTTGCTGGATCTGAGCGACTTTCAGCTGGTATGGTGTTGGAAACGTAAGAATATCACTTATCTGGGGGCATGATCTTCGCTCAGCAGCTTGTGTTAATACTGGCATGTGAGAATGTCTTACTTGAAGTCGCCATCGAGCCTTGGTCGTTTGAATTCACTTTTGCCCGGTGTCCCGATCAGCTATTTAATAAAACAAGGTGTAAATCAGGAAGTTGTCCCCCTTGAAATAACGTTGTTAATAAAACAAGGTGTAAATCAGGAAGTTGTCCCCCTTGAAATAACGTTGAATTCTGGAGTAAGAAGTGTAATTTTAGTAGGCATGGCACAGTACCACATGTGGTGAAACCGAAACAAGTGTTTCAGGATGCTCACCCACACAATCCTGTTCTGAATAAATCCACCATCTTGGTTGTTTGCACAGTTCTGCGTATGAAACTAGAAGAAGTGGGGACATGAAATGATTGGAACCAGCGCTGAACAGGTTAATGGCAATGGTGTGGTGTATGAGGAATGTCAACAATAAAGGTGATTTGTAAGGTTGGGGCAGTTCTTCTTGGAGAGCAGAATGCCGACAGCTGGCCTAGTTAAACCTTTCCAAGAAAAGAGTGGGATTGACAGAGTAAAGAAGGAAGGGAGAATGCTCCCACGCCTGAAAGGACCAAGAACAATTCAGCAGAGTTCTAAAGTCATTAGTAAAAGAAGAAAAATGTACATGAGGAGAAACGTTTTCACATAGCGAGTGGTTAGTGTCTGTAAACCACTGCCTGAAATTGACAAAGAGGCAGTTTCAATCGAGTTATTTAAAAACTAATTCGATGTTTATGTTGAAAGTGAAAGTGTTCAGACTTACAGGAAAAAGGCAAGAGAATGATACCAAACGAGAAACACATTTATCTCTGTGGAGAACCAGCACATCTAAGGTGGTTTGTGTCACATTTGTGATTCAGAGTGGAATCACAGTTCGACCAACAGAACGCAAGGAGTTAGACCACGGTGATGTTGGCAAAGCTGGGGCACATCGACACAACAGAATATTATCCAGCACGGACATGTCGCAGGGAGGATGGCGCTGTCTGAAAATCCTGCAGTGTGTCCTGCAGATCATAAACAGCACACTTCACTAGGGGGACAAAAGCAGGCCTTTATGCCGTGGCCAAGCGGCCTAAGCCGCGGGATTCAGGTTCCTGTTTGGCAGGCGTAGGTTCGAATCCCACCGCTGCAGCGTGTTCATGTGCTCTGGTCCAAGCTAACAGCTGCGGTATTAGAGAGTTGAATGCCGTGTTGGCGAGTGCAAACACCCTCAAAGGTGTCACAGTCCATGCGGTGGTCGCCTCCCACACCGAAAATCGCAGGATCTACTGCTGTTGTTTCGTTCCACGCGAGTTGAGCTTTCTCTAGAACCAAAAAGAGACGGTTACTTCATCGCTGTCGCGAAACAAAGTCCTGCGGTGACTCTACTCGTCGTTATTTGGTGTTCTGAAGAAAGGGAAATGTTTCCAATGAGTTACGATGTTACATGGTCTTAAGTTTCCTTCATTTCTGTCCTGCAGACATTAGAAGAGAAAGGTAATCTAATCGAGACTGTGATTGGTGAACTTCACATTTTATGGCCCATTCTTGTTGTGTCGTTTCCTGCTCTCTTTTAAGCACTTTCTGGGAAGTGGTGGTGCACTAAGGCTCCAATTTGTTTGTAAGAGTATTTTGGAATTGCCCTACTGTTAGTTGTGAGATTACTTTATGGCTCATGCCCACGGTCTGTATCACATTCAGCGGTCATGCTTCGCTGTGTCTGAAAAATGCATTTGCTTTGTCATTTTTGTTTCTGTTCCGTGTTAAATGCTGACTGTTTTGCCATTCGCTCAATACATTACGAGATAACACGGTTTGTGAGGTGACTTCCAGTAGCAAACATCTTCAACTGAGGATCCGGGAATATTTTACGGAGTATGGTCAGTCGGGGCAAAAGTAAGGAAGTTTTTCGGTTCTGCAGTGTTTCACAATGCTATCTTTCCGGTGAACAGCCGCAGAGAGCGATGGCAAGCCCCGCTAAAAGTAATCCTTTCAAGCCAGTGTAAGTAACACAACGTTATTGGGGCACACAGCGTGGAAACAGAGTCTTTGTGGATCTTGTCCATGCTGACCACATAGCCAAAATTAAACAAGTCCCACTTCCCAGAACTTGGCCCCTCTCCCTCTGAACCCTTCCGATCCAGAAACTCCTCCGGTTGCCTTTGAAACCTTTTGAGTTTACTAGCCTCCTCCGCTTCCTCTGGTAGCCAATTCCATACACGTACAACTGTCTGTGTAGGAAATGTGCCTCAGGTCCTGTTTAACTTTTAGCCATCTCACCTGAAACCTACGCTCTCCAGTTTTCAACTCACCCCACCTTGGGTAAAATACTTAAATACTCAGTTTACAGACTTTCCTTAAGATCATGCCCCAGCCGCTACGCTGCAGGGCAAATTGACCCAGCCTGTTCAGCCTCACCTGACAGTTGATGCATTCACAACATGCTTGCAATTTTGTAAGCAATCTCACATGCTTTTCTTACTTTTTCGATGATGCCAATTACGCTGGACAACAACGGGCTATTGGAAATGGAAAGGTGAAGGGGAGAACTGCTGCAAATGACAGTGCTGGGCACCGCTGAACAATAGCAGGCCCTGGCGGGACTTGTCTCTGGTGTGTAGTGGTTACCACATTCGCTTCACACGCGAAAGATCCCCAGTTTCAAACTGGGCAGAAACAGCCCTGTCCCAACCGCAGCCTTTTAGATGGACGAGAATGGATCTTTCCTGCTTGCTTTCCCATCAGCAAACCTGGGTTGGCGTTTGCTCGTGCAAATCCGCTCTCAGGGTGAAAAGTAATGCAATTCCATTTAAGTATTGGGCGAAACGTTGTTAAGTGTTTCTCCAACCGGCTTCTGATCATACGCCATCCTGTTGAAGACTGTAGTTACAGCGTTCTGATCCTTCGACGAAAAGCAGTAAGGCATTTGCATTCCTTGCACAGGCGGCCCGGTTCAAAGCCAAGAAGAAAGCTGATGTGCTGGGTCACGGTGCAACACGGATTCCTAATGTGGCCTCTCTGTCAAAAGTATCCCAAAGTAGTCTCTGAAAGGCCTCATTTGGAAGCTGACTGCCGTTATTCAACGAGCGTGAATTAGAACCAGAAGTGCTGAATCATGTTTTCGCACGTTAGCATTCCATCAGCAACAGCAATAACTGAATTTACAATCTCAGATGATCCTCTCGAGTTGTG